>NC_056569.1:27109910-27202706 GCF_013358625.1 Macadamia integrifolia | reverse complement strand
CACAAAACCCAACTTTTCTTACCTCTAACTGTAGATCTAGAGTTGAAGATCACTCTCCCGGCGCCGGAATGGGAAGATCGAGCTTCGGCGCCGCTGAAATCCCTCTTTTCTTCCTCTTCCTTCTCTTCCCTCCTTTTTCCCTTTCTTTTCTCTCTCCTCTTTACTATCCTCACCAACGTACGGGTGACATAAATGGAAAGAAAAGAAAAAACGTAAAGCTATATATACAATTCCTAATTAAGTGAATAGTGCACATGGATGGGTCACTCAGGTGGGTAGGTGCACCCACCTGTCCGCCCACCTGAGAGCCAAAACTTGGGATTTTGACCGAGTTCGGGCCTCGGCACGAACCCCACCCCTGGCATACGGTGTAGCATACGTATATATCTTGAATATACGGCTACAATACCTGCTTTATCCGTACATGGCCTTATGGTAGGTGCATGTACACGGCTTGGGTACTCCTGTCTCGTCTGGCACTGGCTTGGACTTGTCGGGCCAGCCGGTGTTTAAGGTCACCTGTGCCATCATAGCCCATAAGGAACCTGCTCTAATTTCCTCTGGCTCGGTTCTTGCATGGTTAAACCAGTTCAACCACGAAATCAGATCGGGTTTAAGAAGC
Organism: Macadamia integrifolia; assembly: GCF_013358625.1. Lineage (NCBI taxonomy): Eukaryota > Viridiplantae > Streptophyta > Magnoliopsida > Proteales > Proteaceae > Macadamia > Macadamia integrifolia. The sequence continues at coordinate 27,202,084 of NC_056569.1, read as the reverse complement.
AGGGTATTACATTACCCCCCCTTCTGAAAAATTTCATCCTCGAAATTGCGTACCTGGTTGATCAAATAGATGAGGGTATTTGGCTTTCATTTCATCCTCTACCTCCCAAGATGCTTCTTCAAGTGAATGATCAGCTCATCGCACCTTTACATAGGAAATGGAGCGGTTGCGAAGGGTCTTCACCTTCCGGTCCAAAATTTCAGCTGGCTGTTCTATATAGGTCATATCAGCTTCTAGGTACTCTGGTTCCACGGGTAGTACATGAGATGGATCATGCACATATCTCTTCAGCATGGATACATGGAATACATTGTGAACATCTCCAAGTGAAGGTGGTAGCGCAAGCACGTAGGCTACTGAGCCAACCCGGAATAAGATCTCAAATGGTCCAATGTATCTTGGGCTCAACTTCCCCTTTTTGTGAAACCTTTGCAAACCTTTAGTAGGAGAGATCTTGAGAAATACCTTTTCTCCTGGATGAAATTCAATGTCTTTTCTGCGGGTGTCCGTATAGCTCTTTTGACGGGACTGAGCTGCTTTAATCCGCTCTCTAATAACGTCGACCTTGTCACAAGTCATTTGTATCATCTCAAGTCCTAACATTCGACGTTCACCTGCCTCATCCCAATACAAAGGAGTTCTGCACTTTCTGCCATATAACGCCTCATACGGAGCCATCCCAATTGTAGCTTGGTAACTGTTGTTATATGCAAACTCCATAAGAGGTATATATTCTTCCCAACTGCCACTCATCTCCATTGTACATGCCCTGAGCATGTCCTCTAATATCTGTATGGTTCGCTCCGACTGACCATCCGTCTGTGGGTGAAAAGCAGTACTCAAATTCAGCTATGATCCCAAGGCACGCTGTAAGCTTTTCCAAAATCTGGAAGTGAACCTTGGGTCCCTATCTGAAACAATGCTCACTAGCACTCCATGTAAACGCACTATGTTGTCCATGTAAAGTTGTGCTAGTTTGGTCATGGAGAACTTGGTCTTGATAGGAATAAAATGAGTAGTCTTGGTAAGCCGATCCACGATTACCCATATTGCGTCCATTCCCTTAGGTGTACTTGGTAGTCCGGTGACGAAGTCCATTGTAATCCTTTCCCACTTCCATTCTGGTACTGGGAGTGGCTGAAGAGTACCATAGGGTCGATGCCTCTCAGCTTTTACTTTCTGACATGTAAGACAAGTCGCCACATACAGAGCTATGGTGACTTTCATGTTTGGCCACCAGTAACTTTGTTTGAGGTCTTTGTACATCTTGGTACTTCCTGGGTGAAGTGAGTACTCGGAGCTATGTGCTTCTCGCACAATCTTGTCTTGTATATCCAAATCATCGGGTACACACAATCTATCTCGAAACATCAATGCCCCATCCCTGGCTAAAGCAAAATTTGGGTCGTTCATTGTTTGGTCTTGAACCTTAACTCTGATCCGCTGCAATTCAGGATCCAAAGGTTGCTTCATTATTACCTCTTGCCTAATCGCCGGATGCACTTGTAGAGTCGTCAAGGATACCGTCAACCATTTAAGGTTTTCTGGTTGAGGTTTAAGCTCTAAGGTTGCCCCTTCATATAAGAGGGTTTCATCCATTAGCATCGCCTCTTGCACGAGCGGTGGGCTGACTGCTAAGTATGAGAGTGACACAGTCTGTGTCTTCCGACTCAATGCATCTGCCACTACATTTGCCTTGCCGAGATGATACTGAATATCACAGTCATAATCCTTCATGAGTTCAAGCCATCTTCTCTGTCTCATGTTCAGATCCTTCTGGGTGAAGAAGTATTTCAGGCTTTTGTGATCACTGTATATCTCACACTTCTCCCCATACAAATAATGTCGCCAGATCTTAAGGGCAAAAATGACTGCAGCTAGTTCCAAGTCATGCGTGGGGTAATTCTTCTCATACTCCTTTAGTTGTCGGGATGCATACGCTATTACCTTACCGCGTTGCATGAGAACGCAACCCAAGCCAACTTTGGAAGCATCGGTATAAACTAACATTCCACCTGTGCCTTCAGGAATAGTTAGCACAGGGGCAGTCACCAACCTTTCTTTCAATTCCTGGAAGCTCTTCTCACATTCCTCTGCCCAGTCGAATTTCACACCCTTTTTAGTCAACTTGGTCATTGGTGCTGAGATCCGAGCAAAATTCTCAATGAAGCGCCGGTAGTATCCAGCCAAACCCAAGAAATTTCTAATTTCAGTAACATTCTTGGGGCTTTCCCATTCCACTACTGCTTTCACCTTAGCAGGATCTACCTCGATTCCGATTTTAGACACTACGTGCCCCAGGAATCCAACTTGTTCAAGCCAGAATTCACACTTGCTGTACTTGGCAAACAACTGTTGCTCTCTCAACCTCTGTAACACCATTCTCAAGTGTCGAGTGTGCTCCTCTTCGGTCTTGGAGTAAATCAAGATATCGTCAATAAAAACAATTACCCATTTATCGAGCACATCCTGAAATACTCAATTCATTAGATCCATAAATGCTGCCGGTGCATTGGTTAACCCGAAAGATAACACTAGGAACTCATAGTGACCGTATCGAGTCCTAAATGCTGTTTTGGGTATATCACTGCTCTTTATCTTGAGCTGATAATAGCCGGACCGAAGGTCTATCTTTGAAAATACTCTGGCTCCCTGCAACTGATCAAATAAATCATCAATGCGTGGCAATGGATACCGGTTCTTAATGGTTAGCTTATTCAACTCCCGGAAATCTATGCACATACGCAAACTACCATCCTTCTTCTTGACAAACAACACCGGGGCACCCCAAGGTGAAACACTTGGGCGAATAAACCCCTTTTCTAATAATTCCTGCAGCTGCATCTGCAACTCCTTCAATTCAGCTGGTGCCATCCTGTATGGAGCCTTAGATACCGGAGCTGCTCTAGGAGTCAAGTCTATGGCAAACTCCAACTCTCTATCAGGTGGTAAATGCATCAGATCATCTGGGAAAACATCGGGAAACTCTTTAACCACCTTTACCTCTTCTAGAGGTGTAATCCTTGCATCAACATCAAGTACCAATGCCAAGTAACCATGACATCCACTTTCTAGCAATTTTACCGCTTGAAGAGCAGAGACAAGGACCTTCTTCACTCTTTTCATGGGATCTGCTCGATATAAAAATTCTTTCCCTTCGTCATCTGTCACCCTTATCAGCTTTTCAGCACAGATCACATTAGCTCGATGAGCCGACAACCAATCCATACCCAATATAACATCAAAATTCTGCATATTAAACTTAATGAGTTGTGCATCAAGATTCTTCCCACTAATTTCCACTGGGCACGGCCCATAAACTTCCTTCAACTGTGCAACTTTACCAGTAGGCATACTAACAATCATTCCATGGTCTAGGATCCTGGGTGACATCCCAAGTTTCTCTACAAATCTCTTAGATGCGAATGAATGAGTAGCTCCTGAATCAAATAAAACATAGGCTGAAATGCCTGATATGGGTAGGATACCTAGTATAACAATGCATATAATTTCAGCAGATCATCAATATTTAACATAAGGAAATTCTTAATTTAAAATGTACCTGCTACTACTTCTGTACTGGCCTCAGCTTCCTCGGCTGATAGAGCATACATCCTTCCCTGCGGTTGATTCCCTCGAGGTAAGGGAGGTCGGTACGCAGAGGTCTGACTGGAGGGCAAGGCTGGTCTGGCCCGACAGTCTTTCGCATAATGTTCATATGAATGGCAATTGAAGCAAAGAATCTGAGATATCGGAACTGGAGCGGGGCCCCTCTGTACTTGACCCATTGCAGATGGAGGTCGAGGTGGCCTTGGAGCTGTAGGTGCCACACTAGTGTTCGGGAGAAAATAGGTGGAACCCGAACCACCAACTGGCCTAGGAGGGTAGCCAGATGGCCTATAGGGCTGCCTATACATAGGCCCAGAACTGTATGATCCGCGGTATGCCTTGGAGGAATTTCCCATATCTGGGAATGGATTTGTTCTCTTCCATGGTCCAGGAGTGAGGGACTGTTCACCCTTTTGCTTATCCTCCATGGTCTTGGCCTTCTGCACAATCTGGCCATATTCGGTCAAGTCTAAAACCTCAAGTACAGACCCAATAGATGCTTTTAGGCCTTTTAGGAACCTTGCTGCCTTCTCTTCAGCTGTCCTCATATGCCTTGGGGCAAAATGGAACAAACTCTCGAATTGCTGTTGGTACTCAAGGCCAGTCTTACCTCCTTGAGCTAAGGCCATGAACTCAGTCTCCTTTCGGTCTCTGAAACTGCGCGGATAATGGTTGTCCAAGAACAACTCCTTGAACTGCTCCCAAGTGCGTTCTGGATGAGCAGCCAACAATATAGGCTTGGAGGCTTGCCACCAAGAATTTGCCTCTTTCTTGAGTTGCAAACCAGCACAAATGAGTTTTTGTGCATCCGTGCACTCAAGCACCTCAAATATCTTCTCTAATTCTTGGATCCACTGATCCGGTTCCAGAGGATCACTCCCCACCTTAGAGAATACAGGTGGTAAGTTCCTCTTGAATGACTCCACTACCCTTGACGTATTACTCGTCGTCGGGAAGTTAGGAGCATAGGCAGGATAGTAGGAGTATGGAAGAGGCATCCCATATTGAGGAACACCGAATGGTGAGATTGGAGGTGTACCCCCCACTTGTGGTCCCGTTCCCGACCCTACAGGCGGGTCCTGTGGAGTGAGTACCCGAGGAGGTTGCCCCGGTTGAGAAAAGTCCAACTGTTGCTGGATAGCAGTCATAAACGCTTGCTGTTGCTGAAGCATTTGTTGCTGAAAAGCCTGTTGTGACTGCTGAATTATAGTAGCAACATCTCCCGGTGTAATGACCGGTGGAGGGTCCGGGAGTGTAGTCATAGGTGGGTCCCCATGTGCCCCACCCTGACCAAGGGTCTCTGGAGGTAGTGGAGGTGAGGTTTTCCCCACAGAGCGGAACCTCCTGGGATTTTGTGGTCGACCGACCGGACGAGGACCCCGCGAGGTACCTCAGGCATTACTACCGGATCTAGTACGTACCATCGTATACCTGTACCTGGAACATATTACACACCATATTGGTCAAACACCGTAGAATTGATTTCGGCACACAATCATATGCCATCACATAAGGTGTTGTAGTGTATGATAGCCTGTAAATATCCGCAGCTTAATTTCAAGATACAGGGCAAAGGCCCCAACAGATATGTCAATGGTCTCACTTGACCATAGCACATTAATCATAGGAATAATAATCAATAATGAGAATCAATATAATCATGCTAGGAGGAGAGAAGGGGAAAAGAAAGAAAAAAATATTTATTTTTTTCAAAATTTCCCAATTTTCATAACCGGTGGGCTACACCGGCGGGTAGGGGCCCGCCGATCGAGCTCGCCGGTCCTAGTGCCTCACACCGGCGGGTGGCACCGGCGGGTAGGGGCCCGCCGGTCTTGCCCTTGAAAAAACACGAACAGGGCCTGGCCCTGTTCTTTCTTGTCCCTTTCCCCAACTCTTTTCTCTTTCTTCCTCTCTTCCTTAGACGATCTTGGAGGTCTCCTCGGCGCTTCTACTCACGAGTCTACTCATCAACTCGGCGCTTTAGAGAAGATTCAACTCTCCCTCCTTCAAGTAAGTTCCTCCATTCTTTTCTCAGAATTTCCCTTTTGAGGTAAAATGCATGTGTAGGCTTCACTTTAGGTTGTCTTTCCATATTTTCCTCCGTAGAATAGTATTTCCATGTGATTGTGATGCTTCTACTATGGTCGTTTGTAGTTTATGGGAATTTTATCTCTTCATTTGGAGAAAACCCCAATTCGTGCCCTAGGTTTCCAATTTGGGGGTTTTTTAAATTTTTTACTCCTTTTCTCCAATTGATAACTCCTTTGTGATGCATTTCACTTGTTTTGTGCTTGATATGCTTTAGATTTCATGAATCATACATTATGCTTGGAATCCCCATGTATTTCCATGAAAATCCCTCTTTTTGTATTGGTTTCCTTGATTTTCATCTCATGCTTGTATTCATGGAACTCCATAGTCTATTTGGGTATGTTCTTGCACTTTCATGATCCCGCTACTATGGCATTTCGTTCTAGACCTAGGGTTTCAAGCTTTCACTTCATTGTGAATGAGTTGGTGCATTGCAATCGAATCCTCTCATGTTAATATGCTCTTTGCTTTTGCTGTCATTTTACTGTTTTCGCATGTTTCTCTGCGTTGTCACCTACCGTGCATCATATCCATTAGCTCCCTATCGTTCTTAGCTTGTCACCGTTCCCGTTTTGCATGAATTTGGTTTTGGATTTCCCCTTTTTAATGCTGCTGTCATTTTCCTTTCTGTACTCACCCTATTTTCTTTTCTTCTTGCCAGGATGTCATCTCGCACCGATAAAGGACCATCATCCTCTGGTGTACGACGCAAGACCACCGCTTCTAAACGGAAGAGTGCGGAGACCAGCTCTTCAGCCCCTTGCACAGGGAGACCCGCACCTGCCCAGTCTGACCCTTCAGACTATGATGAGGAGCACTTCCTTAGTGCAGAAGCAGCAGCCAACTGGCCTAAATTCCTAAAGGGGTCAGTGATGATGGAGAAGACCGTGGTAGTCGAGGACTTCCACAAGGCTCAGCTTCAGGAGAGGTTCTCAGCATTGGGCTGGGACTCTATTCTTCATGTAGACCGACCATGCTACGAGCAGCTAGTCCGTTGGTTCTACTGCAACCTGGAGGTGTCGTATCCGTACGGGGAGTTCACCATCAGCAGCTTGGTGAAGGGGGTGGACATCCAGTTGACGGTGGGCACCCTGGCCTGCATCCTGGGTATATCAGTGGCTGGACACCGATACTACAGTCCTCCCAGGAGTAAGCCTCTGGGATCGTTCATGAGCCTGGCGACGCCGGAATTCATCTACGAGACCATCTGCGGCAGCAGTACCCATCCGGAGTCCGAGACGTCCTTCTACCCTGAGGTTCGTCTATTTGCCCGGTTGGTCCAGTTCAACCTGCTCCCAGAGGAGGTCATCAGAACCAGGTGGGTTTCATGGCGGCTGTCATTACGTTCTGCATTTACACAGCTGCAGAGGGAGGTGTCGAGCACTTGTGCCTCCCCTACGTCATTCTTAGGACGATGGAGCACCATACTTCCCACCCTGAGGATGGAGGATTCCCCTATGGTAGGATCCTCACTAGGATCTTCGAGTTCTTCGGGGTGGACTTGAGGGGCGAGGAGGGGAAGACTCCAGCTGATAGGTTTGATCGGAGTAACCTCCTGAGGATGGGTCTCCAGACCCTCATGGATTCACCTCCGAGATCAGGAGCTCCGAGAGGTAGGGGTAGGAGGGCTGCCCCTATGGAGGATGTCCTCATGGAGGAGGAGTCCAATGAGGAGGATGAGGACTACGTTCCTCAGGATGAGGAGGAGGATCTGATGGGTGGTGGCATCCTTGAAGAGGTGCCTCAGGAGTCGAGAGGTCCTGGTCCTAGTTCTTCCAGAGCTGCAGCCTCACCACATGGAGCCCCACCACCTGGGAGTGGTGTCTACGACTTCGAGGGCATGGTGTCCTCCATGCGGGCCTTGCAGGATGGCCAGGTTCAGCTACTGAGACGGCTGGACGAGAGTGCCTCCAGGGAAGAACGCATCCTGGAGAGACAGGCTACCTTGGAGGATTCCTTCCTCAGGCTGGGTCAGGACTTGGACACCACGGCCAACACTATCTCAGCAGATTTTGGCAGGCTTCGGAGGGAGGTACGACTGGTGAACACGAGGTTTAACTATTACGATCACCGCCTCAACGTCAACTCTAGGCCTCCGGCGAACGTGGTGATCATCGATGATGACGACGACGACCAGTGAGGGCTTGGCTCGCCCACACCAGCTGTTTACCTGTTTTCCCTTTTTATAGACCTTGTTGTATATTTCCTTTCTTATCATTCCTTGTATTTACGCTGTAACTGGTTTCATTTATGGAATGATATATTTTTGGATAGTGGATTTTGTGGTGGAATCAGATGTTGAACACTTGTGTCGTTTAATTGTGTATTTGCTACTTTTGGTCATGGTTATATCATATTATCTGTTGTTTATCAGGTGTTTGTGTGTAAAATTTTTGGAAATCCCATTTTACGCCATTATGCTGCCGAAATTTCGTCGAAATAGTACTCTATAGGTTATATCACCAACCTAATCCCTTTTATATCTATACTCACGCATGCCATGAATGCAACATATAATGCAGCCCCTTTTTGTACTTTCTTTCTTTGGCTTTTACTCTTTAAAACTTTTATATTAACCCAACCCCATTTCCCTATTATAGAGTCTACGGGATTCTAATGGTATGCTGTGAGTGGAGCAGAGCATCACGCTCTGATACCACCGTTTGTCACACCCCGTTCACACTGAACTGGGCCAGTGACCGAGTTAACACCGGTTAACCCAAACCTGCCAAGATCATCAGATACTGTATTTCACCACAGCATACACACAACTAATATAAACTCATCAGATCAGCAGAAGACTAAGTTTTACCTGTGAATAATCCCATAATACTTGATACCCGGATAGTGATACAATAATTATATACATTTGGGCCCGAAGGCATGATATATACACAAAAAGAATAAAATTCAAATATCAAGTACATAAGGAAATCCACCAAACAATCAGAGTACACAGCTCGGCTCGGTATCAAGGCTGGAGCACAGCTCGGCATCAAGGGTCGTGCCCAGCTCAGCATCACATAGAAGAGCTCAGCTCGGCCTAAGAACTGCTGTCCCGCAGCACAGCTCTCGCATGAGCAGTCAACGCCGTGCTCTAACTCCCTAGGGGTCCACCAGTCCTCTTCAGGAAACTCGACTGTGGGACTGACCCCGTGCTCCTCAAATGTATGACTTGCAAAATCATCTAAAAAGGGGCATATATGTGAGATGAGCTCACTAGCTCAGTAAGTCGAAAGATGGACCACACAGCAGTCCACACATCACAACACATCATATGCACTACATACCATGCTGTACATTTTAAATCACATCCACCTAAGCAACATTACTAACTCCTCGGTTTTAGTGCTACTACAACCACAGTGCGCGTATACTCCGGGTACGAGCCGCGAACTCCCTCCCGCAATACGCCCATAGGGCTATCGAAGAAGGCCCACCGTGAGTACTCAAAAAAGTAAAGACAATGCCATCCACCGGCTCTCAACAGAAATGTAAATGACTGAAAATAAAGGTGCTGACTCCAGCAATTTAAAAGCAGTACGATTGACCCTCTTGAATGTACCACCGGGGTTGCCGACTATCCTACATGACCCGCCGGGCGTTATGTCTAACCGCCACAGTGACCCAACGATCGCGACCACTGCTTCCCCCCAAATGATAACCCAACACCTTAACCCCTGTTGGGAAGGGTCGTAGCACGGGATGGTGAGAATCCTAATACCGCATGCTCCTATATGACAATAGTACGATTGCATAGTGCCTCCGTATCCCATTCCACGGGCCACCAATGCATTCGTTTCCAAGCCGACTACGGCATCTAGTCTATCAATGCATCATGCACAATGATGTCCACATTCAACATATAAACATCTCATTCAATTGGCATTTCGAAAGTAAACATAGCACATATGCATAACAAGGTGTGGGATGACTAGACTACATAGCATATTCATGATGGTATGACTAGACTAGATATATTTAAATGAATGCCATACAAATGCCTTGAAACAAGGCCAAACGTCCTCTCCCCACTTACCTGTAGCGTACAAGGATTCCCGTTCGGTACGGGTGAGATCCGGTGCGAATCGGGTCGGATTTGGTGAACCTAACATAATTGAGCGGGGTTAGAACTTCACCATTTTAGGATCAAAATTAATGAAATCTGATGATAAAATCATGTTTAGAACGTCAAAAGAAGGTCACACGCCCGATTTGGGTCCAATCAGACATAAGGATCACCCTCGGGGCCACACGGGTGGGTCAGACAGGTGGGTAGTCCGGCCCACCGGTCCTACCCACCGGTTGGGACCGACGGGTAGGGGCCCGCCGGTATGTCCCGTCGGTTGTACCCGCCGGTTGGGCCAGGGGCCCGCCGATTGGGCCCACCGGTAGGGCCCGTCGGTTGGGCCCGAAGGCCCCCCTGCCTTCTCAGGTGGGTACCCACAGGCGGGTAGGGGCCCACCGGTTGTACCCACCGGTCTTGGCGGGAAACACCCTGTTTCTTCCCAACTACCTCATTCTTTGGGGATTCAAATGGGGCTTTTCCCCACCCATTCTTCACACCTTCAAGGTCCTATAGGATGGTTCTAACCTAGATCTAGGTTAGATTCAAGTGATGGGAAACCATCTTACCTCTCTTTGCTCAAGAACAACCTCAAACCCTCCAAATCACTTCAAACTCACAATGCTTCTTCCACCTTGTCAATGTCTCTTCAACTCCTTCAAGATCAACACATAAATCATCTATTAAACCTTAGATTCATCATTTCGAAGAGGATTTACAAGATCTCAAGAAACCATACTCGAATCAAGGGTTTAAAGCTTGGGTATGGTGAATGTTCACAAAACCCAACTTTGCTTACCTCTAATTGTAGATCTAGAGTTGAAGATCACTCTCCCGGCACCGGAATGGGAAGATCAAGCTTCGGCGCCGCTGAAATCCCTCTTTTCTGCCTCTTCCTTCTCTTCCTTTCTTCTTCCCTTTCTTTTCTCTCTCCTCTTTACCTTTCTCACCAATGTACAGGTAACATAAATGGAAAGAAAATGAAGTCATAAAGCTATATATATATATATATAAGTCCTAATAAGTGAACAGTGCACATGGATGGGTCACTCAGGTGGGTGGGTGTACCCGCCTATCTTAACCACCTGAGGGCCAAACTTGGGATTTTGACAGGGTTCGAGCCTCGTCGCGAACCCCACCCCCGGCATACGATGTAGCATACGTATATACCTTAAAATACGGATATAATACCTGCTTTATCCGTACATAGCCTTATGGTAGGTGCATGTACACGGGTTGGGCACTCCCGTCTCTTCTGGCACTGGCTCGGACTTGTCAGGCCAGCCGGTGTTTAAGGTCACCCATGCCATCATAGCCCATAAGGAACCCACTTTAACTCCCTTTGGTTCGGTTTTTGCACGGTTAAACTGGTTCAACCGTGAAATCAGACCGGGTTTAAGAAGCGGGGTATTACATTACCCCCCCTTCTGAAAAATTTCGTCCTCGAAATTACGTACCTGGTTGATAAAAAAGATGAGGGTATTTTACCTTCATTTCATCCTCTACCTCCCAAGATGCTTCTTCAAGTGAGTGACCAGCCCATCGCACCTTTACATAGGAAATGGAGCGGTTGCGAAGGGTTTTCACCTTCCGGTCCAAAATTTCAGCTGGCTGTTCTGTATAGGTCATATCAGCTTCTAGGTACTCTGGTTCCACGGGTAGTACATGAGATGGATCATGCACGTATCTCTTCAGCATGGATACATGGAATACATTGTGAACATCCCCAAGCGAAGGTGGCAGAGCAAGCATGTAGGCTACTGAGCCAACCCGGGATAAGATCTCAAATGGTCCAATGTATCTTGGGCTCAACTTCCCCTTTCTGTGAAACCTTTGCAAACCTTTAGTAGGAGAGATCTTGAGAAATACCTTTTCTCCTGGCTAAAATTCAATATCCTTCCTGCGGGTGTCCGCATAGCTCTTTTGACGGGACTGAGCTGCTTTAATCCGTTCTCTAATAACGTCGACTTTGTCACAAGTCATCTGTATCATCTCAGGTCCTAACATTCGACGTTCACCTACCTCATCCCAATACAAAGGAGTTCTGCACTTTCTGCCATATAATGCCTCATACGGAGCCATCCCGATTATAGCTTGGTAACTGTTGTTATATGCAAACTCCGTAAGAGGTATATATTCTTCCCAACTGCCACTCATCTCCATTGCACATGCCCTGAGCATGTCTTCTAATATCTGTATGGTTCGCTTCGACTGACCATCCGTCTGTGGGTGAAAAGCAGTACTCAAGTTCAGTTGTGACCCCAAGGCACGTTGTAAGCTTTTCCAAAATCTGGAAGTGAACCTTGGGTCCCTATCTGAAACAATGCTCACTGGCACTCCATGTAAGCGCACTACATTGTCCATGTAAAGTTGTGCTAGTTTGGTCATGGAGAACTTGGTCTTGATAGGAATAAAATGAGCAGTCTTGGTAAGCCGATCCACGATCACCCATATCGCGTCTGCTCCCTTGGGTGTACTTGGTAGTCTGGTGACGAAGTCCATTGTAATCCTTTCCCACTTCCATTCTGGTACTGGGAGTGGCTGAAGAGTACCATAAGGTCGATGCCTCTCAGCTTTTACTTTCTGGCAGGTAAGACAAGTCGCCACATACAAGGCTATGGTGACTTTCATGTTTGGCCACCAGTAACTTTGTTTGAGGTCTTTGTACATTTTGGTACTTCCTGGGTGAAGTGAGTACTCGGAGCTATGTGCTTCTCTCACTATCTTGTCTTGTATATCCAAATCATCGGGTATACACAATCTATCTCGAAACATCAATGCCCCATCACTGGCTAAAGTAAAATCTGGGTCGTTCATTGTTTGGTCTTGAACCTTAACTCTGATCTGCTGCAATTTAGGATCCAAAGGTTGCTTCATTATCACCTCTTGCCTAATTTCTGGATGCACCTGTAGAGCCGTCAAGGATACAGTCAACCATTTAAGGTTTTCTGGTTGTGGTTCAAGCTCTAAGGTTGCCCCTTCATACAAGAGGGTTTCATCCATTAGCATCGCCTCTTGCACGAGTGGTGAGCTGACTGCCAAGTATGAAAGCGACACAGTCTGTGTCTTCCGACTCAATGCATCTGCCACTACATTTGCCTTGCCGGGATGATACTGAATATCGCAGTCATAATCCTTCATGAGTTCAAGCCATCTTCTCTGTCTCATGTTCAAATCCTTCTGGGTGAAGAAGTATTTCAGGCTTTTGTGGTCACTGTATATCTCACACTTCTCCCCATACAAATAATGTCGCCAGATCTTAAGGGCAAAAATGACTGCAGCTAGTTCCAAGTCATGAGTGGGGTAATTCTTCTCATACTCCTTTAGTTGTCGGGATGCATACGCTATTACCTTACCGCGTTGCATGAGAACACAACGCGTTGCATGATAATAGCCGGACCGAAGGTCTATCTTTGAAAATACTCTGGCTCCCTGCAACTGATCAAATAAATCATCAATGCGTGGCAATGGATACCGGTTCTTAATGGTTAGCTTATTCAACTCCCAGTAATCTATGCACATACGCAAACTACCATCCTTCTTCTTGACAAACAACACCGGGGCACCCCAAGGTGAAACACTTGGGCGAATAAACCCCTTTTCTAATAATTCCTGCAACTGCATCTGCAACTCCTTCAATTCAGCTGGTGCCATCCTGTATGGAGCCTTAGATACTGGAGCTGCTCCAGGAGTCAAGTCTATGGCAAACTCCAACTCTCTATCAGGTGGTAAATGCATCAGGTCATCTGGGAAAACGTCAGGAAACTCTTTAACCACCTTTACTTCTTCTAGAGGTGTAACTCTTGCATCAACATTGAGTACCGATGCTATGTAACCCTGACATCCACTTTCTAGCAACTTTACCGCTTGAAGAGCGGAGACAAGGACCTTCCTCACCCTTTTCATTGTATCTGCTCGGTATACCCACTCTTTCCCTTCGTCATCTGTCACCTTAATCATCCTTTCCACACATATCACATTAGCTCGATGAGCCGACAACCAATCCATACCCAATATAACATCAAAATTCTGCATATTGAACTTAATGAGTTGTGCATCAAAGTTCTTCCCACTAATTTCCACCGGGCACGGCCCATATACTTCCTTCAACTGTGTAACCTTACCAGTAGGCATACTAACAATCATTCCATGGTCTAGAATCCTGGGTGACATCCCAAGTTTCTCTACAAATCTCTTAGATGCGAATGAATGAGTAGCTCCTGAATCGAATAAAACATAGGCTGGAATGCCTGATATGGGTAGGATACCTAGTATAACAATGCATATAATTTCAGCAGGTCATCAATATTAATCATAATGAATTTCTTAATTTAAAATGTACCTGCCACTACTTCTGTACTAGCCTCAGCTTCCTCGGCTGATAGAGCATACATCCTTCCTTGCGGTTGATTTCCCCGAGGTAAGGGAGGTCGGTACGCAGAGGGCTGACTGGAGGGCAAGGCTGGTCTGGCCCGACAGTCTTTCGCATAATGCCCATATGAATGGCAGTTGAAGCAACGAATCTGAGATGTCGGAACTGGAGCGGGGCCCCTCTGCACTTGACCCGTTGCAGATGGAGGTCGAGGTGGCCTTGGAGCTGTAGGTGCCACACTAGTGTTCGGGCGAAAAGAGGTGGAACCCGAACCACCAACTGGCCTAGGAGGGTAGCCAGATGGCCTATAGGGCTGCCTATACATAGGCCCAGAACTGTATGATCCGCGGTATGCCTTGGAGGAACTCCCCATATCCTGGAATGGGTTTGTTCTCTTCCACAGTCCAGGGGTGAGGGATTGTTCACCCTTTTGCTTATCTTCCATAGTCTTGGCCTTCTGCACAATCTGGCCATATTCGGTCAAATCCAAGACCTCAAGCACAGACCCAATAGATGCTTTTAGGCCTTTTAGGAACCTTGCTGCCTTCTCTTCAGCTGTTCGCATATGCCTTGGGGCAAAATGGAACAAACTCTCGAATTGTTGTTGGTACTCAAGGACAGTCTTACCTCCTTGAGTTAAGGCCATGAACTCAGTCTCCTTTCGGTCTCTGAAACTGCGCGGATAATGGTTGTCCAAGAACAACTCCTTGAACTGCTCCCAAGTAGGTTCTGGATGAGCAGCCATCAATATAGGCTTAGAGGCTTGCCACCAAGAATTTGCCTCTTTCTTGAGTTGCAACCCAGCACAAATAAGTTTCTGGGCATCCGTGCACTCAAGCACCTCAAATATCTTCTCTAATTCTTGGATCCATTGATCCGGTTCCAGAGGATCACTCCCCACCTTAGAGAATACAGGTGGTAAGTTCCTCTTGAATGACTCCACCACCCTTGACGTATTACTCACCGCCGGGAAGTTAGGAGCATAGGCAGGATAGTAGGAGTATGGAGGCATCCCATACTGAGGAACACCAAATGGTGGGATTGGGGGTGTACCCCCCACTTGTGGTCCCATTCCCGACCCTACAGGCGGGTCCTGTGGAGTGAGTACCCGGGGAGGTTGACCCGGTTGAGAAAAGTCCAACTGTTGCTGGATAGTAGTCATAAATGCCTGCTGTTGCTGAAGCATTTGTTGCTGAAAAGCTTGTTGTGACTGCTGAATTATAGTAGCAACATCTCCCGGTGTAATGACCGATGGAGGGTCCGGGAGTGTAGTCATAGGTGGGTCCCCATGTGCCCCACCCTGACCAAGGGTCTCTGGAGGTGGTGGAGGTGAGGTTTGCCCCACAGAGCGGGACCTCCTAGGATTTTGTGGTCGACCGACCGGACAAGGACCCCACGAGGTACCTCGGGCATTACTACCGGATCTAGTACGTACCATCGTATCCCTGTACCTGGAACACATCACACACCATATTGGTTAAACACCATAGAATTGATTTCGGCACACAATCATATGCCATTACATGAGGTGTTGTAGTGTATGATAGCCTGTAAATAATCGCAGCTCAATTCCAAGATACAGGGCAAAGGCCCCAACAGATATGTCAATGGTCCCACTTGACCATAGCATATTAATCATAGGAAGAATGTCCATAATGAAAATCAATGAAATCATACTAGGAGGAGAGAAGGGAAAAAGAAAAGAAAAAAAAATTTTAAATTTCCCAACTGTCACAACCGGTGGGCTGCACCGGCGGGTAGGGGCCCGCCGGTCCTAGTACCTCACACCGGCGGGTAGGAGCCCGCTGGTCATTCCCGTCGGTCTTGCCCGTGTAAAAACACGAACAGGGCCCTACAGGCCCTATTCTGCCTGTCACTTTCACAATCTCCTTTCTCTTTCTTCCTTTCTTCCTTGGGCGATCTTGGAGGTCTCCTCGGCGCTTCTACTCGCGGGTCCACTCATCAACTTGGCGATTTAGAGAAGAGTCAACTCTCCATCCTTCAAGTAAGTTTCTTCTTCTCCTCTTTTCCAGAATTTCCATTTGGGGTAAAATGCATGTATAGACTTTACCTTAGGTTGTCTTTCCATATTTTTCACCATAGAATAGTATTTCCATGTGATTGTGATGCTTCTACTGTGGCCATTTGTAGTTTATAGGAATTTTGTCTCTTCATTTGGAGAAAACCCCAATTTGTGCCCTAGGTTTCCAAATTTGGGGATTTCTTCAATTCTCACCCTTTTTCTCCAATTGATGACTCCTTTGTGATGCATTCCATTTGATTGGTGCTAGATATGCTTTAGATTTCATAGATTCCATTGTGCTTGGAATCCCCATGTAATCTCATGAAAATCCCTCTTTTGTATTGGTTCCCTTGGTTTTCATCTCATACTTGCATTCATGGAATTCCATAGTCTATTTGGGTATGTTCCTGCACTTTCATGATCCCGCTACTATGGCATTTTTCTCTAGACCTAGGGTTTCAAGTTATTCTCCATTATGTTCGAATTTGCACATTGGACTTGAATTCCCTCGTTTTATTTATGCTCTTTGCTTTTGCTGTCATTTTACTGTTTTGGCATGTTCCTCCGCGTTGTAATCTATCGTGCTTCATGTCATAGGTTTCCTATCGTTCCTAGATTGTCGCCGTTCCCGTTTTGCATGAATTGGGTTTTGGATTTCCCCTTTTTAATGCTGCTGTCATTTTCCTTTCTGTACTAACCCTACTTTCTTTTCTTATTGCCAGGATGTCGTCACGCACCGGCAAGGGACCATCTTCCTCTGGCGTTAGACGTAAGACCACCGCTTCTAAGTGGAAGAGTGTGGAGACCAGCTCTTCAGCTCCTCGCATAGGGAGACCCGCACCTGCCCAGTCTGACCCTTCAGACTATGATGAGGAGCACTTCCTTAGTGCAGAGGCCGCAGCCAACTGGCCCAACTTCCTGAAGGGGTCAGTGATGATGGAGAAGACCGTGGTAGTTGAGGACTTCCACAAGGCCAGGCTTCAGGAGAGATTCTCAGCGTTGGGCTGGGACTCTATTCTTCATATAGATCGATCGTGCTACGAGCAGCTTGTCCGTCGGTTCTATTGTAACCTGGAGGTGTCGTATCCGTACGGGGAGTTCACCATCAGCAACTTGGTGAAGGGGGTGGACATCCAGTTGACGGTGGGCACCTTGGCCAGTATCCTGGGTATATCGACGGTGGGACACCGATACTACAGTCCCCCCAGGAGTAAGCCTCAAGGACCGTTCATGAGCCTGGCGACACCGGACTTCATCTACGAGACCATCTGCGGCAGCAGCAACCGCCCGGAGTCCGAGACATCCTTCTACCCTGAGGTTCGTCTATTCGCCCGGTTGGTCCAGTTCAACCTGCTCCCCAGAGGAGGTCATCGGAACCAGGTGGGTTTCATGGCGGCTTTCATTGCATTCTGCATTTTCACGGCCGCAGAGGGAGGCGGCGAGCACTTGTGCCTCCCCTACATTATTCTTAGGACGATGGAGCACCATACTTCCCACCCAGAGGATGGAGGATTCCCTTACGGCAGGATCCTCACTAGGATCTTCTAGTTCTTCGGGGTGGATCTGAGCGGTGAGGAGGGGAAGACTCCGGCTGATAGGTTCGACCGAAGAAAGCTCCTAAGGATGGGTCTCCAGACCCTCATGGATTCACCTCTGAGATCAGGAGCTCAGAGAGGTAGGGGTAGGAGGACTGCCCCTATAGAGGATGTCACCATGGGAGAGGAGTCCAGTGAGGAGGATGAGGACTACGTTCCTCAGGATGAGGAGGAGGATCTGATGGGTGGCAGCATCCCTGAGGAGGCACCTCAGGAGTCGAGAGGTCCTAGCCCTAGTTCCTCCAGAGCTGCAGCCTCACCATATGGAGCCCCACCACCTGGGAGTGGTGCCTACGACTTCGAGGGCATGACGGCCTCCATGCGGGCCTTGCAGGATGGCCAGGTTCAGCTACTGAGGCAGCTGGACGAGATTGCCTCCAGGGAGGAACGCATTCTGGAGAGGCAGGCTACCTTGGAGGATTCCTTCCTGTGGCTGGGTCAGGACTTAGACACCACGGCCAACGCTATCTCAGCAGATTTTAGCCGGCTTCGGAGGGAGGTACGGCTGGTGAACATGAGGTTCGATTATTACGATCACCGCCTCCACGTCAACTCCAGGCCTCCGGCGAACGTGGTGATCATCGACGACGATGACGATGACCAGTGAGGGCTTGGCTCACCCACACCAGTTGTTTACCTGTTTTCTCTTTTTATAGACCTTGTTGTATATTTTATTTGTTCTCATTCCTTGTATCTGTATTGTAACTGGTTTCATTTATGGAATGACATAATTTTGGATAGTGAATTTTGTGGTGAATTCATATGTGGAGTACTTGTGTGGTTTGGTTGTGATGTATTTTGCTATCTGTGATCTTTGTTATATTTATTATCTGTTGTTTATCAGGTATTTGTGTAAAATTTTTGGAAATCCCATTTTACGCCGTTATGCTGCCGAAATTTTGTCGAAATAGTACTCTATAGGTTACATCACCAACCTAATCCCCTTTTATCTATACTCACGCATGCCATGAATGCAATATATAATGCAATCCCTTTTTATACTTTCTTTTTTTAGCTTTTAATCTTTAAAGCTTTTATATTAGCCCAACCCCATTTCCCTATTATAGAGTCTACGGGATTCTAATGGTATGCTGTGAGTGGAGCAAAGCATCACGCTCTGATACCACCGTTTGTCACACCCCGTTCACACTGAACCGGGCCAGTGACCGAGTTAACACCGGTTAACCCAAACCTGCCAGGATCATCAGATACTGTATTCCACCACAGCATACGTACAACTAATATAAGTTCATCAGATCAGCGGAAGACTAAGTTTTACCTGTGAATAAATCCCATATACTTGATACCCGAATGGTGATACAATAATTATATACATGTAGGCCCGAAGGCATGATAATTACACAATAAAAGTACAATTCATATATCAAGTATATACAAGAAATCATCAAAACAATCAGAGTACACAGCTCGGCTCGGTATCAAGGCTGGAGCTCAGCTCGGCATCAAGGGTTGTGCCCAGCTCGGCATCACATAGAAGAGCTCAGCTCGGCCTCAGAAGTGGAGCTCAGCACGGCCCCAAAGGTGGAGCTCAGCTCGGCCTCAGAACTGCTGTCTCGCAGCACAACTCTCACACGAGCAGTCGGCGCCGTGCTCTAACTCCTCAGGGGTCCACCAGTCCTCTTCAGGAAACTCGACTGTGGGACCCACCCCATGCTCCTCAGATGTATGACCTACAAAATCATCTAAAAAAAGGGGTGTACACGTGGGATGAGCTCACTAGCTCAGTAAGTAGAAAGATGGACCACACACAACAGTCCACACATCACAACACATCATATGCACTACATGCCATGCTATACATTTTAAATCACATCCACCTAAGCAACATTACTAAGTCCTTGGTTTTAGTGCTACTACAACCACAGTGCGCGTATACTCCGGGTACGAGCCGCGAACTCCCTCCCGCGATACGCCCATAGGGCTGTCGGAGAAGGCCCACCGTGAGTACTCAGAAAAGTAAAGACAATGCCGTCCACCGGCTCTCAACAGAAATGTAAATGACTGAAAATAAAGGTTCTGACTCTAGCAATTTAAAAGCAGTACGATTGGCCCTCTTGAATGTACCACCGGGGTTGCCGACTGTCCTACATGACCCGTCGGGCGTTATGTCTAACCGCCACAGTGACCCGACGACCGCGACCACTGCTTCCCCCCAAATGATAACCCAACACCTCAACCCCTGTTGGGAAGGGTCGTAGCACGGGATGGTGAGAATCCTAATACCGCATGCTCCTATATGACAATAGTACGATTGCATAGTGCCTCCGTGTCCCATTCCACGGGCCACCAATGCACTCGTCTCCAAGCCGACTACGGCATCTAGTCTATCAATGCAACATGCACAATGATGTCCACATTCAACATATACATCTCATTCAATTGGCATTTGGAAAGTAAACATAGCACATATGTACATCAATGTGTGGGATGACTAGACTACATAGCATATTCATGATGGCATGACTAGACTAGATATATTTAAATGAATGCCAACCAATGCCTTGAAACAAGGCCAAACGTCCTCTCCCCACTTACCTGTAGCGTACAAGGATTCCCGTTCGGTACGGGTGAGATCCGGTGCGAATCGGGTCGGATTTGGTGAACCTAACATAATTGAGCGGGGTTAGAACTTCACCATTTTAGGATCAAAATTAATGAAATCCGATGACAAAATCGTGTTTAGAACGTCAAAAGAAGGTCACACGCCCGATTTGGGTCCAATCGGACGTAAGGATCACCCTCGGGGCCACACGGGTGGGTCAGACAGGTGGGTAGTCTGGCCCACCGGTCCTACCCACCGGTTGGGACCGGCGGGTAGGGGCCCGCCGGTATGGCCCACCGGTTGGGCCAGGGGCCCTGCTAGGACCGGCGGGTAGGGGCCCGCCGGTTGGGCCCGAAGGCCCCCCTGCCTTCTCAGGTGGGTACCCACAGGCGGGTAGGGGCCCACCGGTCTTGGCGGGAAACACCCTGTTTCTTCCCAACTTTCTCCATTTTTTGGGGATTCAAATGGGGCTTTCCCCCACCCATTCTTCACACCTTCAAGGTCCTATAGGATGGTTCTAACCTAGTTCTGGGTTAGATTCAAGTGATGGGAACCATCTTACCTTCTTTGCTCAAGAACAACCTCAAACCCTCCAAATCACTTCAAACTCACAATGCTTCTTCCACCTTGTCAATGTCTCTTCAAATCCTTCAAGATCAACACATAAATCATTTATTAAACCTTAGATTCATCATTTAAAAGAGGATTTACAAGATCTTAAGAAACCATACTCGAATCAAAGGTTTAAAGCTTGGGTATGGTGAATGTTCACAAAACCCAACTTTGCTTACCTCTAACTGTAGATCTAGAGTTGAAGATCACTCTCCCGGCACCGGAATGGGAAAATCGAGCTTCGGCGCCACTGAAATCCCTCTTTTCTTCCTCTTCCTTCTCTTCCTTTCTTCTTCCCTTTCTTTTCTCTCTCCTCTTTACTTTTCTCACCAACGTACGGGTGACATAAATGGAAAGAAAATGAAGTCATAAAGCTATATATATATAAGTCCTAATAAGTGAACAGTGCACATGGATGGGTCACTCAGGTGGGTGGGTGTACCCACCTGTCCTACCCACCTGAGGGCCAAACTTGGGATTTTGACTGGGTTCGAGCCTCGTCGCGAACCCCACCCCTGGCATACGATGTAGCATACGTATATACCTTAAAATACGGATATAATACCTGCTTTATCCGTACATAGCCTTATGGTAGGTGCATGTACACGGCTTGGGCACTCCAGTCTCTTCTGGCACTGGCTCGGACTTGTCGGGCTAGTCGGTGTTTAAGGTCACCCGTGCCATCATAGCCCATAAGGAACCCGCTTTAACTCCCTTTGGTTCGGTTCCTGCACGGTTAAACCGGTTCAACCGCGAAATCAGACCGGATTTAGGAAGCGAGGTATTACATTATGTACCCTTAAAAGCCCTACAAATCCCTTCTCAGACCCACACTTTACTATCAAAGTTTGAGCAAAAAGGTCTTTGGAAGCCTAACCGGCTAGAGATCTTGCCCAAACTGACGCGCTGGATGTCGACAAAGCTTCGGCTAGGGAAGGCTACTTCTGGGATTTGGATTTCTGTAAACCTTCAGCTAGGGAAGGCTACTTTCGGGCTAGTGTTTGGGCGGCACTCCGGTAGGGCTTTGGCTAGAGAAGGCTTAGGAAGACTACTTTTAGGATTTGGATTTTGGCAGAGCTTCAGTTAGGGAAGGCTACTACTGGGATTTAGATTTTGATAGAGCTTCGATTAGGGAAGGCTACTTCTGGGATTTGGATTTCCGTAGAGCTTCGGCTAAGGAAGGTTACTTTCAGGCTAGGGTTTAGGTGGTGATGAAAACATTTATGTGTGAAATCTTAGGTGTTAAAGCATGCATTTTTATGTATTTAGAATGGAGCTACCTTGGGTTTTACTCTCTTTTTGTAGGTTTTGAATTTTAAAGGCCTTAAGGACTATTGGGTGCCATATCTCTAATTTTATACGTAACGAGGTCCTATTTATTTTCATGGTTGCAAAGAGGATGAAATTTTGATCAAGATGGACATGTTGCATTAAAAGTACACATCCGTTTGGTTACCCGTACAAATGATTATTCTTTTTGTGCTAGAAAAAGAATAATGGATCAGAACTAAACCAAGATATAGAACCAGCCCGTTTGCAATTGTCCCAGTTGTATAAGGAATATTCCAAATGCTAACAATGATTGATATACCCCCTTGAGTGATTGAAGATTCTTTTTGGTAACAACAACTACTTGGCGTAGTTGGTGAGTTGTGGTGTGCAAAAATCCCTTGCTCACCAGGGTGTCTCAAGTTTGAACCTCTTTTCTGCCATTTTTTATAATTTTTTTGGAAGATTTTCTCTCTCATACTCATCACTTAAAGCAAGGAGGTTAGCCAAGAGGGTTGTGCACAAGTTTGAAGAAGAGAGAGAGAGAAAAATAAAGAGAAAAAATAGGAAAGAAAAAAGGAAAAAAGAAAAAGACAAGGAAATAAGAATATTTCCTATTTTTTCTCCATTCTCCTCCCTCCACCTCTCCACAAAATCGTCCAAGGGGATCCACCCTTGGACATCCTCCTCTCTCCCCTATTTCTTATAAAAGAGAGTCCACCAAACCCTAAAGGGTTGTCCCTCTCTTGCTCTCTTTTTCTCTAGTTTTTAGTTGTGCTTTCTTTCCAGTTCTTGTTCTTAGTTTTTCTTACTTTAAAAACTTTTGTAATTCATTTATTTCATTAATGCAATGTATTTTATTTTTATAGCTCATGTTATTCAAGTTATTCAAAGGTATAATAATTTAATTTCTAGTTCGAGACTTAGTTCTAGGTGACAAGAGCAAGCTGTGAAACATCTCTTTCAAGTTCATTTTTTTCTTTATGATTTTTTTCTCCAGGCATAGTAATTTCATATTTTATTTAGTTCAGATCTGGTTTTTAGGGCTGGTAGTATCTCAAATCAACCAAGTTTTCAGTTCAAGGATTGAAGTTTATGTAAGTAGGATTCTATAGTAGTCTTCTCACCCCCCCCCACTCATTCTCTCTTCTTGCTACCCATTCATTCTTAATTGAGGATTTAAATTTTAGTTTTTACTTTGATGCTTTCCCTTTCCTCCAAGGTCCTTGGCTAGATGCATGTGTTGGCTTTGCCCCTCTCTAGCTATGGAACCATCCTTTTACTTTTCTTATTTATATTGCATCCCTTCCCCCTAACCCAAGTAGAAAAGCCCTTGTAAAAGTACTCTCTGATCAAGTAGGGAAGCTCATATTAATCATGGTGCATCCCTCGGGCTAAGTAGAGATACCTACTTATGTGCCTCTCTCTAGCTTTATTCCTCTTTTTATTTTATTTATTTACTTTTCAGTACTTTTTATTTCAGTTATTTGCTTTTTAATTGCGTGGTTTGAGTATTTAAATTTCTAGATGTGAATAGTTAGGTCCTTCAATTTTTATTGCAATTTCAATTTCAGTTTTCCTAGATATGTTGGTTAGGATGCTTTTAAATGCATTTGTGTTAGGACGGTAGCTAGAAATAGATCACCATAATCAATCGTTACACTTTCGCATTAACTAAGAAGCTAAAAATAAAGTAATTCCTCTCCTTGTGTTCAAGCCATTAGTTACATTGATCCGTACACTTATGGTTACTTTTAAAATTCAAACAGGCGGCACTCCGATAGGGCTTCGGCTAGGGAAGGCTTAAGAAGATGCCACACTAGGCCCAGGGCTAGTGGGTGGCCATGCAAAGCAAGGGAGGAGCTAGAGGGTGGCCATGCAAGGCAAGGGAAGAACTAGAGGGTCACCCTACAAGGCAAGGAAAGAACTCCTAAGGAGGGGGGAGGGGAGCTCTCAAGAGTGTGAAGGGAACCACCAAGGGAAGGGAGAAGGGTGTTCTCAAGTGTGGCCAAGTGTGGCCCAAGTGTCTTGGAAGTGAGGGAGGGGGATATTTATAGGTTTTTGGGACAAATGGGGTGAAATAGGGGATTTTTCAACCAATGGAGTGCAGGGGCATAGCATACGCTAGTGAGGACATAGGGTATGCTAGCAAAAATGTGAACTAGGCGCAGGGTACATAGGTGGGTGTGTGCACAGGGCGTGGGGCCATGGGCCATGTGGGCGGGGGCGCACAGGGGGCCAGGGCCACAACACATGTGGGTGGGGTAACGACAAATTCGGGAGTGGGCACGCAGTGGGCAGGGCCACTGGGCCATAAGGGCTGGCGTGCACGGGGTTATGGGGGCTGGTGTGTACGAGGCTATAGGGGCTGGTGAATGTGGGGCGAGTGTGGGTAGGGGGAGGGCTACGCATGGGTGCATGTGTGGGGCTGGGTATGTAAGGGCTTTGACAGGTTCTATCTTCTGGTGATGATTACGAGAATCCGACAATCCAATTTTGATGCACCATATGTCATTGGACTCGTGATTCCTAGTACTATCCATCCATATGATCACTTTGGATCTGATTGCTTTGTATACATAATATCATAATTGGACCCTTCTTTTCTCTCACCTAGGGTTTATGGGGTTTTTGGGTGTGTAGGGAGTGTTTTGGGGTTGGGTTGCCTCAGTCAGTCGTCATCTATGTTGATCAAAAGTGAAAAGCCGTGTCCACGATCCCTGAGTCATCATAGCCGGGGGAGGGTGATAAAATTGGGTGTCTACAGAATGAACCTCTTTGGTCGAGATTTGTGCCACAGTCGAAGGGCAAAGAAAAAAAGGCTACATTTTGTCACCCGAACTATGTACTACTGTCACTTTGCTCAAAGGTGACGGAGGTGTAAATACAACATGTAATATCCTCTAGCTACTCAAAGTTTATAGCCTTACCTAATTCACTGGTTCTTGGGTCATCGTTTGCAGTGATTCATGCCATTCCTACAAAAGATGTTAGTATCTAAGCTATCGTTTTCAGGGATTCGCACCATTCCTGCAAAAGATGTTAGTATCTGAGCTATCATTTGCAAAGATTCACACCATTCCTGCAAAAGATGTTACTACTTAATTTTGTTCTTGTCTCCCTAGGTTGGGTCTTTCGAACCAGTCTAAGAAATTCTTGTCTCCCTACACTAGGACTTTCGAACCAGTCTAGGAAATTCTTGTCTCCCTACACTAGGTCTTGCAAACCAGTTTAGGCAATTCCTATCTCCTTACAGTAGGTCTTTGGAACCAGTCTAGGCAATTCTTGCCTCCCTAAACTAGGTCTTTCAAACCAGTCTATGCAGTTCTTGTCTCCCTAAACTAGGTCTTTCAAAGTAGTCTAGGAAGTTCTCCCCCTAGACTAGGTCTTTCGAACCAGTCTAGGCAATTCTTGTCTCCTTAGATTAGGTCTTTCGAACCAGTCTAGGCAATTCTTGTCTCCCTAGACTAGGTCTTTTGAACCAGTCTAGGTAATTCTTGTCTCCCTAGGCTAGGTCTTTCAAACCAATTGAGGCAATTCTTGTCTCCCTAGGTTAGGTCTTTTGAACCAGTCTAGGAAATTCTTGTCTCCTTATACTAAGTCTTTCGAACCAGTCTAGGCAATTCTTGTCTCCCTGCACTAGGTCTTTCTAACCAGTCTAGGCAATTCTTGTCTCCCTGCACTAGGTCTTTCTAACAAGTCTAGGCAATTCTTGTCTCCCTAGATTAGGTCTTTCAAACTAGTTTAGGTAATTGGTCTTAGGCTTTGTGGACCGTGGGACCTGGTATTTTGATCTTGGTTTAGATATATATTTGAGATTTAAAAGTAATCGCAAGCGTAAGGATCAATGTAGCTACGGGTTGATCACAAGGAGAGCAGCCACTTTATTCTTGGCTTCTTTTAGTAATGCGAAAGTATATCGATTAATTATGGTGATCTAGTTCTAACTACCAGCTTAAAACAAATGCATCTAAAAATATCCTAACTAACACATCTAGGAATTTAAATACTTCAAACCACACAAATAAAATGTAAGTAACTAAAAATGCTAAAGTAAAAAGCAATAAAGTAAAGGTAAAAGAAAAAGTGTTGAGCTAAAATAAATAAAGTAACCGTGCAAATAAAGGGGACAGAGTCAGAGAGTAGCACACAAGTAGGTTTCTCTACTTAGCCCCAAGGATGCACCGCAAATAGTACGAGCTTCCCTACTTGACTAGAAAGTAACTCTTACAATGACTTCACTACTTAGCTTTAGGGAAAGGGAGGCAAAGTAAATAACTGAAAGTAAAGGCAATAAAAGGATGGTTCTATGGCTAGGAGGAGCAAATCCAATGCATCGTCTAGCCAAGAACCTTGGGGGAAAGGGAAAACAATAAAGTAAAACTGAAATTAAAAGCCTAAGTTAAGAATGATGGGTAGCAAGAAGAGGGAATGAGAGGGGGGATGAGAAGACTTATGAAGAAGCCTACCTACCTGAACTTCCATACTTGAATTAAAACTTGTTGTTTCTTGTTTGATTTGAAATACTACCAGCCCTAAAAACCACATCTGGAATAAACTAAATAAGAAATTGGTAGGCCTGAAGAAGACAAATTTGAACTTGAAAACTTGTGCTCCACACTTGGTTTTTGTCACTTAGAACTAAACCTAGAATTAGAAAGTAAAAGTACAACTGAATAACATGAACAATAAACATAAAAAAAATTGCATTCATTAAATAAAAATCCATTACATAAGTGCTTAAACCAAAAAGTAAGAAGAAGAACTAGAGAAAAGAAAACCCTAAAAGAGAAGTGCACCCTCTCCCCTCTTGGATGATTTTTATTTATAGGGAGTAGGGGAGAGAGAGTCCAACGATTTGGGTTGTGATGAGGTGGAGGGTAGAAGAGAAAAGAGATAAGGATAGAAAGGAGATAGGGAAGAGAGAGTCCAATGATTTACTTCTTTCCTTTTTTTCTATTTATTTATTTATTTTTCTCTCTCTTCAAACTTGAGTACAAACCCTTTCTTGGACGATTTCTATGACTCGGACAATCTTCTAATTTATTAAGAAATTTCATCCATGCCCTTGATCTTTAACTGAAAAAATAGGAGAGAGAAAAACTTCATAAAATCTTCAAAAAGAGAGAAAATCTTCAACGTAAGGGGAGGAGAGAGAATATATGGCCAAGTGGGTCCCTCCTTTGTTGAAATCTAGAATATTCTCTGTACCCCTAGGACAACTACAGAAGGGCTAGGCCTGCATCTCTATTCTTTTCTGGTCCATTATTCTTTTTCTGACCCGAAAAGTATAATCACTTGTATGGGTGTCAAAACAAATGTGTACTTTTAATGCAACACATCCATCTTGCTCAAATTTTTATCTTCTTCGTAACCATGAAAAGAAATAGGACCTCTTTACATGTAAAATTGAATATATGGCACCCGATAGTCCCTAAGGCCTTTAAAATACAAAACCTACAAAAAGAAAGTAAAACCCAAGGTAGCTCTATTCTAAGTATGTAAAAATGATTGCTTCCATTCTAAGATTTCACACATAAATGTGCTCATCAATATACAATGAATCTGGACCCCTTAGGACCAATTCAAACGATTGTAGGTCTTTGGGGCCGGTGTAACAATTTGACTTTTGACCTCTAATCTTTTATTCTTGACTCTTGGATTTTTTATTCTTGATTTGAATATTGGTTTTGGATTTTTTATTCTTGCTTTGAATTTTGAATTTTGATTCTTGATTTTTGAATTTTGGATTTTGCTTCTTGATTTTTGAATATCGAATTTTTTATTCTTGATTTTTTAATTTTGGATTTGCTTCTTGATTTTTGAATTTTTGAATTTTTGAATTTTTGAATTTTTGAATTTTGGATTTTTGAATTTGGTTTTGATTTTTTGAATTTTGATTTTAGATTTTGAATTTGAGTTTTGTATTGATGATGGGGATTTCCATTGATTTTTTTTACCATAAAATGGTCCCCCCCTCCTCATTCGGCTCACTTCTCACCTCTGATTTTCTGAGTTTTCCAAGTTTTGGGCGAGTTAACCCAAATTCTTCAGAGTTCATAAAATTCTTCAAAGTTCTTTGAAGTTCTTCAAAATTCTTTGAAGTTCTTGAGGTGGAGCCCCTTTTTGTAATTTTGGAATATTTTTGGGCTTTTCAGTAATTTCATGGCAGAGAGATCAAGGAAGAGGACCCACGGAGGTCGTATGCTTGAGGGCATAGCAGGACGCAACCCCTCGGCTAAGGGAGGGGAGGTCCCACTGTTTGGTACACGGGACAGACACTTCAGGGCACCCAGAGGCATATTTGCAACTCTACGTTGGGCACTTGGGTAAGTGATCTTTGTTCTTCCTTTATTTATTCTTTCCTTAAAAAAATGCTTTCTCACTTTTTTATTTATATTTTCTTATTAGGTGCCCTTAGGGGCGGGCCCCCAGCATTGGCCAAATATGGGCATCCCAATATGGTCCGGGAATGGTATAAGCTACTTTCCCCAAGGGTCACACGTCTGATAAACAACACCTACCTGTGCCACTTGGCTCTTCTGGAGACCAAGAAATTGGATCATGTGTCGATGAGAGGGATCATCAAGTGATGAGGGCCCAGTACACATTCCTTCCATTTCCTATATTGGTGAGATTACCATCACTCCCTTTTGCTTTTATGCCTTGACAGGCATTCCCTTCGCCAATAGGCCTCTGATTTTTCCCGAGACCATGGGGGCAGACAATTTTTTGAGCTTGACTGGGATCCCCATTTTTGAGAACCAGAGGTAGATTGCATTGGATGAGATTGTGCTTCGCTAGTAGGATGCATCCTAGGGAGGACTGAACCCTATTGAGACCATCCAGGTAGTTTGCTCCTTTCTTTTATTTGCTGTGGGACAATGTCTCTTCAGTAATGTTCGAGGCAGAGTGGATGTTCGAATGGCAGCCCTCTTCCAAGACCTTGGTGAGGTAGATACCATGGACTGGGGTGAGTCAGCCTATGCTTTATCTATTGCAGATGCTTAATCTCTTGGCCTATAGGGACTATGTCATCAAGGGAGTGGTCTACATCATTTAGGTAATCCCCTGTCCTTATGCCCTTCCTTTCATCAAGCATGCATCTTTATCAACTTATCCTCTTGATTTCTCCAAATCAGCCCTGGTTCTATGAGCAGCTGGGGCTCATGCTTCTCTTGTTAATCGATCCACTCACATCTTTTCTTTCACCGGCCATAAGATGGGGGGACCGTCGTACACAGGGGGTCGATCTCTTGCTCCGGGGATCACCGCTCATTCCCTTTTGAATGAAATAACGATGGTAAATCATACTTCCTTTTGAGTTTCCTTCTTATTTTGTGCTTTACTTACCACTTTTAAAATTGTAGGCCACTTGGAGACCTTTCCAGTATCTCGAGTTCTTGGTCGAAGAAGAGATAGCTCGAGCCATATACCTCTCCTAGCAGAGAGTGTTATTCCAAGGCCTCAAGGGATGAGTCTGATATATAGGGAAGCAGTTTACTCCTCAGTGGTCCAGCGCTGATTAACGCACCCCTCCTTGCCTTCGCCCTCCTACCATGCATTATCCCAAGCTTATTCCTAAGGATGAGGTCGAGGGACTAGCTGAAGGAGTCTAGGATGACAAATTTTTTGATCATAGAGGTGGATTATGAGACCTTTGATAAGGAGATGATCTGCATCCCTTTGAGTCCTGTAGGTCATGTGGTATGTTTTTTCCTTTGAGTGCTCTTTCCATATTTCAAGTGGAGGACAAGCCCCATGATCCCTCTTTCTGCTCCGTCGTAGCCAGATGCTATTAGTACTTCCTCTACTGGGTCTTCTACTACCACAGGTGGGTCTACTCACAACATGGACACCATCCCCTTCCCTGGCTTTCTTGGTTGGTCCTATCTAGATGTGGCCAACCCCCTTGTCCCAAAAGTTTTGGAACGAAGGCTGGATCGGAATGCTTCTCTATGCCTACCTATTCAATACGACTATGTAAGTGCCTAAACATTCTTCATATCACTTCCCTTTCTCTCCCTTTTGCTAATATGGTCCTTTCTAGGTGTCATCGAAGCCCTATGCCAAAATTCGACGTATGCATCAGGATCTCTGTGATGAGATATATCAAAGGGATGAGCAACTGCGTTCCAGGGTACCACCTTTTCTTTGACTCGATTCTCTTTCATCACTAACCCTTATCCTAACCATCCCTTGTGTTTTTTAGGATGGGCAGATTGCCTCTCTGATGGGACAGATTAGTTCTCAGAGGGAGCAAATTTCCAATTAGGGTGCACATATTGAAGACCTCATGGTTCGAATTGCAAACTTGCAATCGATTCCTGATGCCACCCTGATGTTTTCCATGGATGGCTCTGAGTATGACTCAGATGAGGATACTACTGATCCTTAGAGATTTGTTGCTATTCCTGCATGACACCAAAACCCAAACATCACCTCATTAAGTAATCCATCAAAATGGGAAATGAATTTCCTACCCTTGAGACCAAAGATAGGATAGGTGGGCCACAAACTAGGGTCAGGTTATCAAATCCCCTAAGCGTTTTTGCAAGAACTATAGGGACGATATCACCTTCTTCCTTCAGCTGCTTTATTACGTCCATAAGAATGGGTGATGCCCCATGTCTGGGAGTTCAAAGAACATGCAAAACAAATATGCATCCTACAATCCCTGTCGATGGATTCCTCCTAATGACAAGAATTTAGTGAAGATCCTGGCAACCCTCAAAATGTCAAATTGTTTCATTTCCTCTTTCTCCCATTCGAAGAAGCTTTGGATTTCTTTCGAATAATCCTTCTTTAAAGAAGATTGAAACATCCTACCTTTGGGTGGGGAGAGTATACAAGGTTGTTAGAGTAGGTGATGATGTCACTTCATATATCCAACATGTTCATAGATTCCAACAGTCCTGGTGCCTCAATGTTCAAGATCACATTCAAGAATCCGTGATATTTTTTTTTTGTAAGCATCACAAACAAAGGAGAGATGGTGGGGAAAGAATCAACATATTGTGTCCCCCAAAGAATCGACATATTTTTTTAACAATGAATGGGCCACTTCAGCTTTGCTTGAATGAAATGAGAGCTCTTTGTTCTCAGAGAACCAGCTCGCCTTCCTCTATGTGACGGGGCTTTACGTGCATATTGAATGCTCTTGCCATCCTCAATTGATATTTTCTTAGATTATCTATAGCCTTCATACACCTTTCGTCTAGAAGGTTGAGCTCGTCACGTCCAGCCTTCACCCAATCCTAGCTTGGAGGCATCTCTATACATAATCATACCACTAGTACCGATCGCAAAAATCAAAGCTGGAGTTGATACCAACCTTTGCTTTAGCTCCTTGAAGCTCTTCACATCGGACCACTCAAATTTCACACCCTTACATGTGAGTCAAGTCATTGGTGCAGAGATGTAGGAGAAGTTCTCAATAGACCTCCGATAGTATCCAACCAATCCCAGAAAACTATGAATGTTCGCCACATTCTTGGGCATGTCCCACTCTAGAATTGCCTTCACCTTGTCTGAGTCAACCTCTATCCCCTTATCTAAGACATTATGGCCTAGGAATGCCACTTGTGAAATCCATAACTCACACTTGGTAAATTTGGTGTAGAATTGCTTTTTTCTCATACATTATAGTACTAATCTCAGGCGACCAGTATGTTCCTCTGCACTCTTGGAATATACCAAGATGTTATTAATGAACACAATTACAAACTTGTCTAAGACATCCTGAAATACCCGGCTCATCAAGTCCATAAATGTAGCCGATGCATTGGTCAATCCAAATGACATCACCAGAAACTCATAATGTCTGTACCGAGATCTGAAAGTTATTTTACTGACATCATTATCTTTGATTTTGAGCTGGTGGTAGCCCGATCTAAGGTCAATCTTGGAGAATACCTTAGCACCTTGCAGTTGTTCAAATATGTCATCAATCCTTAGCAAAGGATACTGGTTCTTGATGGTTTTCTTGTTAAGCTCCCTATAATCAATGCACAACCTCATGCTTTCATCCTTCTTCTTAACAAATAATACCGATGCTCCCCAAGGAGACACACTAGGTCTAATAAATCCCTTCTTCAAAAGGTCCTGAAGTTACAACTATAATTCCTTCAGTTCTGTGGGGGCCATACGGTAGGGAGCTTTTGACACTAGTGCCGAGCCACGAAGTAGGTCTATAACAAACTCTATCTCTTAGTCCGGGGGTAATCCTATCAAATCATCCAGAAATATATCAGGAAGATCCCGTACCACAACCAGTTTGGTCAATGGTCTGACCTCTATCTCGGTGTCTATCACAGATGCCAGGTAGCCTCAGCACCTTTGATCTAGTAGCTTCTTCATCTAAAGTGCTAACACAATAATCTTCTTGTGTTTCTTCGGCTTATCCCTTACAAAGGTAAATTCTCCTTCATCACGGGTTCTAAATACTATCACCTTCTTTGTACATAGCACACTGGCTCTGTAAGAAAACAAGCAATCCATCCCTAAAATCACATGAAAATCGGTCATGTCCAGCTTGATCAAGTGTGCTTTCAAGTCACGTCCATTTATGGCCACTGGATATGGTTTATCAACATAATTCAAACCCACCACACTCCTTGTGGGTGCACTCACTGCCAAACACTGGGTCAAGCTCTTAGGTGGTATTCCCATCTTCTTCGTAAATGTCAGTGACACAAATGAATGGGATGCTCCTGAGTTAAATAACACATGTGCAGGTAAAAATGATACCAATAATGTACCTATCACCACTCCCAGTGTAGCTTCTGCATCCTTTGTGGTCATAGCAAACACCCTTCCTTGTGGTCTCTGGCCCTATGATGGTTAGGCTGGTCGGTTGGCTGCATAAGCCTACTAGGGCCTAGGTGGCAGGGTATAAGGTGCATCACTCGATCTCCAATGGGGGCATGTTCGGGCTAGGTGACCTGACTAGTCACAATGGAAGCACCTAGGGCTTGAACAAATTGAGACATACCACTGGAGTCGGAGGATTGGGAGGCTTGACTTACTTCTGGCCTTCTTGACTGGACTGGAGTTGGGTTGATGTAAGGCCATCTCGAGTGCTTGCTATCTCCCTTGGCATCAAAGGACACCATGGGCCTCTTTATTCCTTGTTGAGCCGAGAAATTATCCCTATGTCGGCCCTTAATGGACTTGGCCACTTAGACCACTTCAGCATATGTCTGCAGCTTCAACCCAACCATAGTGGAACTGATGTCTGACCTCAACCCCTTTTCAAACTTCCTGGCCTTGGATCTATCATTTTGGATGTGCTCTGGAGCAAAGTAGTATAGCTCCTCGTACCTCTATTGGTACTCTAGCACCGATCAGGATCCTTGAACCATATTAGAGAACTCACTCTCTCTCCTATCCAGAAAGCTCTTGGGGAAATAGTTTCCAAAGAAGGTCTTCTTGAAGTCTTCCCAAGTGGGAGTGGGGTTGGCTGGTCTCATAATGGGCTCAGTAGCTCTCCACCAAGCATTGACCTCATTTTACAATTGGTAGCCGGCACATAATATTTTCTGCTCATCATTGCAGCCATCAACTTGAAGAGTTTCTTCATACCTCCAATCCATCTTGAGGGAAGCTACTGATCATGGCTAACATTGGAGAATTATGGGGGCCTCAGCCTTTGGAATTTCTCCATCATTTTGGTTAAGTCAGCTTAACCCTCTACCTGCACTTAGGCCTGTCCTTGCACTTGCCCAGGTACATGTCCTTAAAACTACCCTTGCATGTGTCAATGCACTTTCCCTTGCATCCCATTGGATGTTTGAAGGGTGGTTGAACCAGCTGGCACTGGGACTGGTGCCTGTGGAGAGGGGGTGCGGGAGGTTCATTCTAGCTCCAATAGTAGCCTGGATCCGGGTATCAATCCCGGCCATGAACTGATTTTGCCTCTCTTCCACCTTACAAATCATGTTGCCCATTATGTTGGCAACATATTTGTGTCGAGAGAACCAGTGGGGCTGGTGGCACATTGCGCGGTCTGCCCCAATTCCATGTAGGGGAAGTAGGAGGTGACGTATTAGACCGAGATCAGGTATTTCTACACGACATGATTCCTGTTGAGGAATCTAGTTAGTCACACATACATTAGTAGCAAGCATATTAAGGTTAACATTCATAGTGGGTCCCGCATACGTACGCAAGAAGTAATTTAGGGTTAGAGAATGCATAGGTGGGGTCCACCAAATATTGGAATCCGATCGCTTGCATATTAGGGAGGAAATCCTTAATTAAGGAAGCAAATATAATATTATAAAATAAAAAATAAAAATTCATTCCCAAAATTTTCACTAGAAATATGGGTTGGTTCGTCGGAAATATCAGTCATATTTTTTGTGACCAAAACAAAGAGCAATCCTGGAAATTTTTTTTCACTGGAAATAGTCACTGGATTCAGGTCTAATGTTTTCAGTGGCATATTTCTGATGGACCCTAACATGATATATATAGGCTCAGGATTGGAGTTTCTCTCATAAAACCCTATTCTAACTTGTGGAGAAGGAGAGAAAACGGCCAAGGAAGGTTTTCCAACCTATTCCCCACCTTACAGTTGTGATTTCGTGGCCGATTAGCGGTTCCTATGAATCCAAGGTGAGTTCTTCTCTGACCTAGGTTTTGGGATTTTCTCTTCGCTTTTGTCATTCTCCCTAACTTAGGTTTTGTTTTTCTTAATCTTAGGAACTTTGTGTTGCAACCATGTCTGGTCACTGTGTTCATCCCCACTGTGGTGTCGCACAATCGGTTATTCCCGAGGAAGAGTAGTATGATCATCGATCGTTTCGCTCTATGGAGGAACAAGATCGATGGGAGAAGTTTGAGTATAGGAATGTCGATCTTGGTAAGTATGTGAGGACAAGGGACTTCCGTCAGTTTTTCCTCTGCCAATACTTCAAAACCTTTGGGTGGTACTGTATCCTAAAACCCAATGTGAAGTGTTATCCAAGGCTTGTGAGGCTCTTCTACTGCAACCTGTGATGTGAGAATCGTGGTACTGAGGAGATGAGGATCACCTCGAGGGTGGAGGGAGTCGATATCTCTTTTATGCATGGCTAAGTTGGCCAACATTTTGATGATCTCTAATGAGGGAGAGTTAGCCTACTGCCTACCTAGGACTCCATTCTATGAGTTCCAAAACTTTGATGTCCAGGCAAAGATAGACAATATGGTCACAAAGGAGGCTTCTGGGTGGCACTTGACTACTAACTATTGGGCTACGCCAAAGGTTATATGCAAAGCCATTTAGCTGAATGTCCTCCCTACCAACAGTCACTTCAATAAGTTATCCATTCTACAGGCCTATGTCACTTACTATGTCTACATGGGGCTGAAGGTTCGCCTCCCTTATCTGTTGATGTGGACCATGGTTACAAGGGCTAAGGGAGGGGCACATAAGGCTCGAAACCTCTACTATGGTTGGATTCTGACTAAGGTCTTCCTACGGTTTGGTGTGAACTTGGAGGGCGAGGATAGCTTGGGAACTGATGTCTTGAACTTCAGATAAGACTCTCTAAAGAAGATGACTCTGAACATGGAGGAGGTCACTGAAGATGAGGCTGAGGAGGATCAACTAATGGACATAGGTAACCAGCCGGGAGGTGGTCATGGGGGTGGTCACGAGGGTGATGGAGGTGCAATGCCCTCCATATGTACCTCCTGCTGGGGTGGTTCCACCACCTAACCCTCGGGCTATAGGGACTTCTGTTGCCTCCTCATCTCATGGCATTAGGGGTGCAAGGTCCTACGGACTAACTGATGTGATGGCCTGTCTGGACACCACCACCAACATACTAAGGATGATGGCCAATCATCTGGAGAGTGTGGATAGGAGCTACTGCCTGCTGGACAACAAGGTGGCCTCCCTTAAGGCACAGATGCAGGGAATGGTCTTCCATCTTTCCATTCTAGTTTCGGTGCTAGTAGCACAAGGTCAAAATCGGGCTCACTGCCGTGGGCAGAACCAGCAGCAGGATCAGCAACAGTAGTGGCTTATGTTGCCACTGTAGTCTTAGGATTTCCCTTTTCCATGTTTTCTTCAAAACTTCATGTTCTAGTTGTTAGTTAAATTTTATTTTCTATCATTTGCTTCTATTATTTGAATTCCTAGATTTAGGCTAGTTAGGATTTCTAGCTTTCTGTCATTTATTTTTGAGAAAAATTAATGTTAGCTTATGTACTTAGTTCTTGATTATAATGAAACAGCTTTGACACCTATACTTGTCTTCTAATTGTGTAAATTCTATTATTTGTTATTTCAAGATTTTTATTTAAATCCTAATTTCTCCAAGTCATGGTTTGGTTGAGATTGTGAGTTAAGGCAGAGCATCGCACTTTGATACCAAGCTGTCACAACCCAATTCTAGTAATCCCAACTTATCAGTAGGAATAATGGGGTGTGAGTAAGATGCGTACCCACCTTAAAAACCTATAAGGATCTTTGATAGTAGTACCTTAACATAAACAATCTCACAACACAAACCGACCAATTTGCAGTGGAATCAGAGTATAACAACAGAATTATAATTAAAAAGGGGGAAACATCTAGTGATACCATATATAGATAACCAAGTTATTCCAATTACAAATATCCATGACTAATAAATAATAAGCCCAAAATATACACTTCACCAATTCTGTATCAGACTAATCAAAAGTATGGCACACATCTAATGGTAATGCGTAAGCACAGTAATCATAGGCACAATCCTGATCATGTTCCTTGGCCTCTGGCATCCACTAGTCACCTATGCCATAATCAGGCCCCACTGAGGTCGAGTCACCACTAAGCGGCACTACTATACTTGCATCATCATCTAAAAAGGGCATATATGTGGGGTGAGCATCCAACTTGTTCAGTGAGGGGTGAGGTTCATGCACAATCAAGTACAAGCATTCACATATATAATATTCCATAATGACATGAATACAGAAATTAGACACATAGTCCATGATGCGAATGATGCAATCCATTTGATTATTAATCCACTTAACAATACAACTAAGTCTGGTAAATGCTACTACGACACATTGGGCTATAATCCTTATCTTAGAACCACCATCGACTACACAACTAGACAATCCCTAGCCACGGTTGGGAGCTTATCGATCCCAGTATGCATCCATCGATCACCCAGTAAACCCCTGATAATCCCCTCCTGGCAGTCATAGCACTGGTATCACCATCAGCCACGTCGAGCAAGTTTCCACCTCTGACAACAATCACATCATACCACGGGAGTGGCATTCTAGAAAGGTTCATCAAACATTTCATCAAACATCCCACTATTAGGTTATCCAACACCTTAGCATGGGGAACGTCACCTAACCACAATATTCTACATGCCTTTCATAATGATACAACTAGTATGGACCATGCAACATCGAGATCACCATCGGCCAAGAAGCTGGTCCATTTTCAAGTATAGTCCCGGGGTACACGGTACCGGGAACACATCGGCCACAAGTAACCCACAAATATATACCTATCTAGCATGCATAGTAGTTGAGTATAGACTACGCAACACCAAGATTCCCATTGGCCACGAAGCATATCCATTTTCAAATGCAATCCTGGAGTACACAATACTGGAAACATATCGGCCACAAAGTGTAATCCATGACTACAACTAAATCTAGTACACAAAATTAATGCATGAATGTAACAAACATACGACAATCACGGTACCGATACCACCTCGGCCACACTGGATTTCGTCTCAAAACATACATATCATTTTCATCAAAATATGATATGTTATAGAACATCATCATCATTTAAGAAATTTAAATGTCATATAAAAATCCTACACATGTGAGCAATTCTATAATAATTAAATAATCCCAAAATAAAAGTCAACCATCCCTCACCTTGTTTTAGTTTGAACGGATCGGGCTCCCAAGTACGGCCACCGAGTGTTCAATTCAATTTTGGTCTCGAGGTATGTGTGCATCTCAATCCTAGACACAAAGGTAATCGGGTGTTATTGTATGTTGGGAGCATCGGGGAGAAACCATAGGGTCCCCTAAAGGAGTCAGACACTGTCCAACCTGGACAGTATAGGTCACCCGATTCAGTCACCGAAAATAGAGTGAAAGCCCACTTGATTCATCAGATGTGAATCCGGTGGAGCAAACAAAGAGCTCATAAGAGCTTACTATTCACCGAAAATAACCCACCGGATTCAGCCCCAGGTGTTTCCTGTGGCATATTTCCAGTGGAAACACAAAAAGTGCTTGTAGGTTTTGGGGCTTTTAGGCTCGGATCCAATTGTGGGATTTTCTCTGTGGAGTTTGTAGGGGGTGCTTCTAGCATCATTTCAAGCTAAAGAAATCCCAATTCCATTGGTCCATTTAGGAGATACATCGATCGAATGATCGAAACCCTAGATGGCCATTTGGTCACAAGCATTACGGGAGCTCACCAAACTTGGTTTGAGCTTAGCAATCACGCCGGGGAGGTGAAATGATCGTTCCTTAATCTCTAGGAGGTTCCAAGATCAATAATCATCTCCTGTACAACTACCCTAGGTTAAAATAAAGAGAGAGAATGTAGTAGGAGAAGTGGAACCTACATCCGGCAAGGATTCTAGCAACGATGCAGCAACCGGGAACCAAGGTGAGCTCCAAACTCCTTCTCTTTCTTCTTCTTCCTTCCTCTTCCTCTTCCTCTTTCTTCCTTTCTCTTCTCTTCCTTCCCTCTCCCACGACTTGTACAAGTGAGAAATGAGGAAATGATTCCTCATTTCCACTTATATAGTAAGTTAGGTCCTTAGGTCTATTTGGTTGGTCCTAGTCCAGTCCAAGTAGGTTAATCCGACCTTTGGGACACGCGGGCCGATCTCCTTGAACTTACAAGAGACAAAAATCATGGGAAAAGTGTGGGAGGGTGATGGAGAAGGTGGGGTCCATGGGCATCAGCGCCAGTTCAGCAGCACAGATGACCACTGGATTTAAGCCCAGGTGCTTCCGGTGGCAAACTTTCGGTGGTCAAGACATTTCGTTCTCTTGACTGCTTGTTGTCCACCCATTAGTCTTGCACAGATAGTTACCCTAGGTTGTGCTCATAGTCTTCCAGCAATTTTGGTGTAAGTCAAGATTTGGGTGTAGGATGTCAGATCACTTACCATTTCTCAGATCAAAAGATCTGAATCCCCTCCAGTTGTATTGAAAAGCAATACACAAAGCATGTGGGGTCATCTCTCCCCCTTCTGCAATAGGCAGCCGCGAGCCAAAACCTAGTAGTACTTACCACCTCTGGTCCAAGACTTATCACAACAGTTCAAATTAGACTGGGTCAGGGCATGGGTGTAACACATAAGCAACTCGATGTATGCGAGTCTGATCTCAATAGCCTTAAAAGAAAAAGAGTGTAATGGATTCCCAAATTTAATGGCCAGTGTATCTAAAAGATCTTCTTTGTATTTTTCCCCTAATAATCGCCATCTGGCATTTGATCATTAGGTCATGTTCTTCCACCTAAATCTATTCCTGAATTCAACCTTGTTAAGAATTGCCATCCGGTATCTATTATCATGGACATTTTATCCCCACCCTTGATTGGTCTAAATAAGATAGCCTCGGTGCAATGGAAAAAAAGTGATGGAAGTCTTGTTGAATGTTGAGTATTTGAGTATTGCTAAAAGTTGTTTCTAATGGGACAATTATAGGAACGAATTAGCATGGGCTCTTTAGATGAAACACTACGAAAGTGGACATTAAAGATAGGCAGCGAAGAAACAAACCTACTATAGTCCACGAACATGCAAGTACTTGGCAGGATTGGATGCGTGAAGTTACACCATGATTTGTTGCCATAGGCACCTCAGTACTAGGACATAGAGCTCCATGTGTTCAGGTTTGGAATAGTAGAGATATGCCCCTCTATAAAAGAGTTCAAAGCTTATTTTCTCTCTCCTTCTGCGGGAAAATTATTTTCCCCCTCATTGGAGTCAGACTACTTGGAGAAGATTTAAGATTTCTTTTGGATGGAACAAAGAAGAAATGGCACAATTTGTAAGTTATGAAGGTGTCAAGAGCATTCACCATATTCCCACCACAGGAGTTGGTTCGTCACAAGTACCAGAGCAACGCATATCTCTTTTGTATGATAGCATGGTATGTCCTACGCATGCCAGAGCAAGGAGCACATCTTGTCACTATAGAAGTTGCGAAAAAGCTTTAGAAATTCTGTGATTTACTCCCTACCATCTTGGCAAGACTATTTGGATGATATGATGAGATGAAATACAAAGAAAATTCAGAACATGCCATTATTCAGGATGTCTGACCATATTTCAGCTATGGTTGATGGAGTGATTGCAGTTTTTAAAACCCTTGAATGGTAACTAGTTGAAGGTGACCCATTACAAGGACAAATGGGAGATTCCAGAGTTCGAATCTATTATTGATTGGGTGGAGTACTTACAAGGGAAAACTCTGGAAGATGTGACTTGAATTGTCATTGGTGGCCACAGACCAACTTCTTGATGGAGACTCTTGGTTGCAACTACATCAAGTTAATGGGCTTGATTCATACTTCGTTTTACCTCCCCTCATACATCATATAGCAATATCAGCATCCCTAGGGAGATCTCGAGAGGATTGAGAACTACTATCCCCCACAGGAATTGACTGCTGATATTGTTTGTTTCCTTGCTAAGATCTGGAAAATGTAGAGAGACAGGACCCCATGTTTTATATTAAAAATCTTATTATATTGAATAATGGTTGGGTTAATATGGTTCACTCTGATGTTATTCCGCACATGGTTGCATGAAATCTAAGAGATAGAATCATGCATTATCCACAAAAGTAACACAACAATAACGAGAAATAAAATCTAATTAATTAACATCATGAGCATTGTTTAAAAAAAAAAGTTTCACAATTTCCCCACTGGGGCCAAAAGAGATAAAAAGGAAGAGATCACAAATATTTCCATTTTTGCATATGTTCTCATACCTAGGTGTACCCATAAAACATTTGTGAATATTGAAACTCGTATTGTTGAAATCATATATGCATTGAAATATTATCAAAGACTGCTTGGCCCAGGGTATCTAGTCTAAGAGTGACCAGCATACCACTGACTGGCCCTGATATTGTTTGGCTTGGGGTTCTTGGTTTAGTATAACCGGAATACCATTGGACGGCCTAGAAACCTGTTTGGCTCAAGATTTCTGATTTGGTACAACCGCTGATTTAGTACAACCAAAATACCATTGAACAACCTAGAAACCTAATTGGCTCAAGGTTTTCGATTTAGTACAACCGTAATACCATTTGACGACCTAGTAACCTTTTCGGCTCGAGGTCTTTGATTTAGTACAGCTGGAGTACCATTGGACAACCTAGAAACCTTGTGGATTGGGGCTTCAATTTTAGTACAACCAAAATACCATTGGACAACCTAGAAACCTATTTGCCTAGGGCTTCTAGTTTAGTACAACTGGAATACCATTGGACAGCCTAGAAACCTTTTGACTCGAGGTTTTTGGTTTATTACAATTGGAGTACCATTGGACAACCTAGAAACCTGTTTGGCTTGGGATTTTTGATTTAATATAATCGAAATACCATTGGACATCCTAGAAACTTATTTGGCCCAGGGTTTCCAGTTTAGTACAACTGGAATACCATTGGACAACCCAGAGACTTGTTTAACCCATGGTTTCAGGTTTAGTGCAACTGGAATACCACTGGACAACCTAGAGACTTATTTAGCCTAGGGTTTTCAGTTTAGTACAACTGGCATACCACTGGATAACCTAAAGACTTGCTTAGCCCAGGGTTTCCTGTTTAGTACAATTGGAATACCATTGGACAACTCAGAGTTTCTTTAGCCCGGGGTTTCTAGTTTAGAATGACTAGAATACCACTGGACAACCCAGAGACTTGTTTAACCCATGGTTTCTGGTTTAGTACAATTGGAATACCAATGTACAACCTTGAGATTTGTTTGGCTCGAGGTTTTTGGTTTAGTACAACTAGAGAGCCTCGACACCTATTTGGCCTAGGGTTTCCGATTTAGTACAACCAGCATACTATTGGACATCCTAAAGAATTGCTTGGCCCAAGGGTTCCAGTTTAGTACAACTAGAATACCATTGAACAAACCAGAAATTTGTTTAGCACAGGGTTTTCGGTTTAGTACAACCGGCATACCACTAGATAGCCTAAAGACTTGTTTGACCCCTGGTTTTTGGTTTAGTACAACTAGAACACAATAAGATAAGCCAGAATCTTGTTTGGCTTAGGGTTTCAGTTTAGTACAACTAGAATACCATTTGATGATCCAAGGACCTTTTTATTATTGAATTACTATGTTCTCACACCTTGGCAGGAATTAATCCGATAAAGGATTACCGTTTGGCGGCTTAAGTAAAATTCCAACTCTCTAGTTAATATTTCTTAGATAGGATCATATTAATTCTTGATTAATCGATGTTTTAATCTGTTTGAAAGAAAACTTACCGATGATTTATTCGCTCGTATTTGTGCATTTGCACCTCCGCCATCCTAGTGCAAGATGATGGCAGTACATGCTATGGGTGACAAAATGTGATCATTCTTTTCTTTTTCCCTTC
Organism: Macadamia integrifolia; assembly: GCF_013358625.1. Taxonomy (NCBI): domain Eukaryota; kingdom Viridiplantae; phylum Streptophyta; class Magnoliopsida; order Proteales; family Proteaceae; genus Macadamia; species Macadamia integrifolia. The sequence continues at coordinate 27,159,275 of NC_056569.1, read as the reverse complement.
AGCTATGGCATAGGCCTCAACCAAAGAGGGGCAATCTGTAGACACTTAATTTTGTCACTTGTCCCCGGGAATGATGATTTACAGGATGTAGCTAAAGCCTACAATTTCAATCAGAGGAGAATTTAGCCCTTGAAAGTCACTTGGACATAGCAATAGCCTGAAACCCTATTCTAGCCTAAAACCCTAACCGTACCTAAAACCCTAATCTGACCTGGCACCTCTACATAGAAAAAATCATACCCCAATCTTGTGGCTCATGATACTGGTTTTCTATATAGTGAAGAATCAATTCTAAGTACTCTCTAATGGTGCTGGAACGACATGAACAAGGATTGCGAAATAACCCCAGTTAGCAATAGGGCAAGATTCCTTCCTTACATATCTTGAATTTTTTTAAGCAAAAAAATGAGCTCAAACCACACCATTGGATAGTGCTCAAAAAGATGATTTCGATAATATATGACATGCAAAAATCGAACCACCAGATCTCCTGAAATCACTCCTGGCATCAGAAACCCTAATTAGGGCAAACATCCCATTTTGGTCAAGATTTCTTGCGAGCCCACCAAAAATCAGGGGGACCCATCAAAATTCTGACAGGCCCATTAGAATTTTGAAGGAGCCACCAGATTCTCTAACGTATGGGTCATGAAATGATCATTTTACCTCTGCCCCTTACCGAAAGCCTATAAATAGGGCTCATTTCCCCATTTAAGGAGAGGGAACACACCAGGAGCTGGGGAGCTCCAAGATTTTGAGGAAAATCCTCTCTTGCCTCTCCCTGCCTCCTCTCTCCTCCCTTAGCCAAAGATTCCCTTGGATTCCTTTACCTTGATTCACGTGCCAAAACTAGGAAAAACCCAAAAAATCCAAAAAAAATCTAAAAAACCCCAAAAATTCCTAAAACCCTCAGGAGCCAATCCGTAGTTCTACTGACCACTTCCTCCCGAGTGGCAATTACAATCTATTTACACTTAACATCTCTTTTCACTTTTACAAAATCACATTTTTACAAGATCACCTTTACACAAAATCACATTTACACAAGATTGTCATTACACAAAATCACATTTATAATATACATCATATAATAATATTCATTTTCACCAAATTGCAATCACCTCTATAATCACATGTCATATGTAAAAACAAATCAAGTAAGCATACACCCAACATATCTCAATAGTACAATATATCTATCATCACTTCATATTATCGCACCACATACCTGTGGTGTAATCCCACTTACCTCAACTTGTATGTCTCCTACTTCAACCTTTCTAGTTTTAAGTGCTCAAATCAATTACAACCTGCAATTGGTACATCCCCCATTAGTTTCCTAACTCAAAAATCACTCAATATCCCATTTTCCCCCAATAGTCAATCGAAAAAGTCAACCATCTCAAATGGGGTCTTGATAAATTGTGGATCAACAATGTATTCATTCAAGGCTTGATTGAGTCCCTTGTACTTTATGTTGTCAAAGAAGCTAACAATGTCTTTTTTTATGGCTCAGTCAATCTATCCCCAACTCTCATTGGCTAGATCGAAAGGAGTCAAACTGCCTACTAGTCAAAGAGGTAGTTTTACTGGATTTCTCACTCCTAAGAAAGAACTCCCCTCCGAGCTTTTGGAAAATGGAATAATTTTGGCATTGGAACACGAATCTTGGCGATTTTCTCTATCTAATGAATGAAAAGTCAGCTTTGAAATCATTCACAATTTCTTATCCCACCCCTCGAGTATATGCTTCAAATGGAATCAAACAAGGGTAGATTGATACAATAGATACCTATGGTAAATCAAGTTCCATGGGTTGTCGTAGATCAACTAGTGCTCATCCGTTGCTTGTTCACTTTGGAGTAACAACCTAGACTCTGTGCCACCGGACAACAACCCTTAACGCCAAACACGGTGATGAGCGGCTACATGGGGAAGAGCCCTTCGGCGTTTAAGGTTGCCAAGGAGTGGCAAGCAAGGCTAGATGTGGCTAAGTCATACTTAGACAAGGCCACTAAGAAGATGAAGAAATGGGCTGACAAAGGGAGGCGATCAGAAAATTTCAAGGTCGGGGGTTTGGTACTTGTGAAGCTTCTACCCCAACAATTCAAGTCCCTAAGGCAGGTACATAAGGGGCTGGTGCGCCGGTATGAAGGCCCGTTCGAGATCACCAAGAAGGTGGGCAAAGTATCCTACGAGGTGAGCCTACCTCCTAAGCTCAAGATCCATCCGGTCTTCCATGCAAGCCTATTGAAGCCATACCATGGAGACAAGGAAGACCCAAGTCGTGGAACCTCAACAAGAGCACCAATGGCTATCACCACCTCCTACGACAAGGAGGCAGAATACCTGATCATTGACCGAATCATCCGGAGGCGAGGCGTACCTCCTAGTAGGGAGTACTTAGTCAAGTGGAAGGGGGTACCAGAGAGCGAGGCAAGTTGGGAACCCGCCGACTCTTTATGGCAGTTCCAAGAACACATACAAAGATTTCACAGAGAAGATACGACGAGGACGTTGCCGACTTAGGTGGGGGAGAGTGTCACAGCCTGCCCACTGAAGGCCCACAAGCCAAGCCCAATGGCTTAGTAAGGCCCAGTTTCTAGAGATTTCTACCAAAGTGTGGAACTCTAGATTTTTTATAAGGAAATATTATGGGAGGTTTCTAGAGTTCTCCACTAAGGAGGTGGGAAGCTTCTAGTTTCCACCCCAACCGTTGGATGTAAGACACATGTACATATCCCAGCCATTCATTGTAACTAGGAGTGCTTATAAATAGAGGTGCCCTCATTTAGCCAAGGCATCAAGCAAGTGAGTTCTCAAGCCTTGTACTTAAGAGTTCTCTAGTGCAATACAAGTTTATTCTTCTCAAACTCACTCTTGTGTTCACTTTTTATCTTCCCAAATCCCTTAAGGAGGGTGGTTAGGCTGACTTAGTGCTAGTGGGAGTGCTAAGTGTCGGCACGGTTGCTTAGAAAGGTCTAAGGCCATGACAACATGCTTGCAATGTTATACATAAATTCTAATTGAAATCACTTCCAAAATTAAGGTTAGACCACCACTCACCTTGTCTATCGATCGGGTGAGATAATTCCCAAGAAAAGAGGCCCAAAGTACACCCCGATAGGCCTCACTGGATGTGAATATCTGTCCTAGTTACAAGAGTAAATGAGTGTTAAAATGTTCCAAAAGGTATCTATCCCTAAAATCTTCCAAAAGGGAAGTTCAATATGGTCCACCGGTAGGTGCCTCTCCTACTGGTATATGCTACCAGTGAGATGGACAAAGACGCATCAGGTCTCAAACACCACTGATTGATGTCTATTCCAACCGGTTGCTTCAACTAGTGACACAAATAGAAGGTGATTTCAATCAGCAAACCCACTGGTTGATAGGCACCTCTTGGTAGTAGACCTACCGATGGCAGCCTAGAAAGTTTTATACACTGTGGGTCCCATGAACAAAGAATGCAATTCAGCACAACATGACCGGTTGATGGTCACCGACAGGTCACTGTCGAACCAGGACATTACTAGCTACTATACCTTACTGTTTCACAGTCTTTTTTGTCAACACCTAGGATGGTTCCTTATGTACTTGTGCTTGGAATTTTAGTCATGTTCCTACCCTATAAGAGGGGTCAAGTGAGGAGATATTTGGCCACTTACCACCAAGGCTTGGGAGGTCTAAATCCTTTCCATTTTGACCGACAACATCTACACTAGGAAGAGGGGTCATTCTCTCCTTCCAGGAAGTAAACTGTCACAATCCACAGGTCATCGGTGCTGACACTCTTCGGTGCATCACCTATTAACAAAAGTTTAAATTTAGCTGGATTAGAGCACGAGTGTAACAATAGCTGTCCTCCAGCTAGGACTAGAAAATGTCTACAATAGACCTAGGAACAAGATGACAAAAAATAGTAGAAAGACAAGAATGAAAAGGTGATAAACTAGAATAACACATGAAATTAGAAATGGGGTTTTGGGTACTACTCTGAACACCCTTATGCTGATCAATGGGAAGATCATGGATATAAAGAGGAATACATAGATCCGAATCTTTAGACAAAGATGATGAGGCAGGGTTTGTAGAGATAGGGGGTGCTAGAACTTCCTGAGGATGATGAGTATAAACTTGAACAACTAGTGAAGGAGGTGGCACTGATGTAACTGTTGGAACCTATGGAATAGAGTGATGAATAACATATATGGGAAGATCATCATCCAATTTAGACAAAACAAACGATTCATCCGAATATGATGTGGACTCAAAGGAACATTGGCGGGAACAAAATATTATTGCAATTCAGGCATAGTTGTCAAGGTGTAGTAGTGTCTAGGCGGTTTGCATGGGGCCTAAGAGACTCTGGCCTTAGTGCATTGCATGTAGTCTTCTATTTTGGACCTATTTATATTTGTTATTTCATTTACTTAAGATTGTATTCGTAAATAAGCAAATACATCCTATTTGAACCCAATAAAAGTAGTTTAAAAATAAAATTCCAAAAGGGTAAAATGTCAACCCCTCGGTCCAAAAAAATAACTAGATTTTTTGTTTTCTCAATTTTAAAAATTTAATAAATCTAACCACGATAAAACATTGCTAAAATTTAAAATTTCGGTAAAACAATCTTTTGTTTTGATTTTCATAAAACTATTTTCATCTAGAAAATTTTAACAACATTCAAACAATTTAAAATAAGTTTGACTGAAAAATAAGTTTGTTATTACAACTTAGATCTAAGTAATCTTAGACTTATTAGAAAGCTAGTTTTGTTCTATATTTAATACAAAAATTGTCATGTAAAAATAAAATCATTTGACTAGTCAAACTTATTAGTGAACATGAACATTTCTCTAAATGATGATTTTTGATGCCTTTATGTGACTTAATGTTGATTTTCGATGAATTGATGTGGCTTAATGATTTTTGAGTTTATTCACTTTATTGATTTATTTTTCACATGAATATGTTGCATTAGTATGAATCTTTAATCTTTATTTAGCATATAAGTAGAATTATATAAATTTAATATGCTATTTGTGCCAAATAAAATGGGTACAACAAAAAAAAAACACTACCCCTAAAACGCATTGGTCACTTTTCCTCCTTGATAACTATGAATTCAAGGGAATAATACTTATATCATTTTTGGGTACGTGAGTAACCAAGAAAGATATATTTGAGAGCTCTTGGATGCAGCTTTTATAAGCCTAGACGATGATCATGAATAAAGCAAATACACCTAAAACACATGGAGGCAGAAGAAACAATGGATCAGAAGGAAACACCAAAGAATGAGGAATGCCGCCATGTAAAACTAAAGAGGGTATGCCATCATAAGGTAGCAAGCAATCAAAACAGCATCAGCCCAACAATACTTGGCCACCTTTATCAGTCCAACCTTCCATCAAATGTCTATTCCTTTTAGCAACACCATTTTTTTTAGGGGCGTCTGAATAGGAAGACTAATGAATCATACCAGTTCAACCATAAACTGAGAAAAAGTACCAGCAACAATATTTTTTTTTTGCATTATCACTTCGTAAGACTTTGATAGACAAATGAAATTGATTCTAGATTTCAGTAACAAAAGCACAAACGATAGAAAAAATTCAAAATGATTCTTCATTAAATAAATCCAAGTAACCCTGGAATAGTCATCAAAAAATAATAAAAAAAAAATATTTAAAACCCAACTTAGATATAAGAGGACAAGGACCCCATACATTTGAATGAACTAAAAAGTTGAATTGGTCTTGTTTCCCTTTCTAACGTTGTTAATCACGAGATTAACATTCATCAGCCTCAGCTTCAGTCTAGTTTGTAGCTTGTAGGTTATTAGCCAAAACACTTTATTGCTGCACTACAAGCTAAACAATCGTCACATTACCAAAGAAGATTATACTCACTTACCAAAGACGAAAATCAGCAATCATCATACTTATTAAGGTCCAAAAATCACACAGACTAAATAAATGTAGTGTACTACTCAAAGAAACATAATTGTGCATGAGGCAGCAACAATTTCTACAAAGTCCTCCAAATAATCCAATAGCAATTTCTACAAAGTCCCTCGAAACAATCCAATTATCTTAAAAAGGAAAATTTTCAACTAGTTTATTCTCTGACGAGCATTTTTCGGTCGTCTTCTTGCTTTTATTCCTTTACTCCTTAGATACTCTTTCTATCATTTCTCTTTTTTCTATCCTTTCTTATCTGGAAGGGTCCAAGGGGTATTGGTTCTTAGCTGTACTTTCTTCAATTAGCACAACTTTATTATGATTAGACCTGCTTAAGAGAAAGTTGGAGGGGCTCCCCCATCAACGTGCTTTCGGTCCAAGCCTTCAATGATTGCGTCGAAGACATCGGTATGAATAATCTTAGATGGTCTAGTACCAAGTTGACTTGGCACAACAGAACTAAGCATAAATTTGGTTATAAACTTGACAAAGTTTTGGTCAACAAGGACTGGCTTGTCTCCTTCCCCTCTCATTCTTCTTTTGAGCTTCCTGACATTTTTTACCATAGCCCCATTTCCCTCCTTATGCACCCATATATCTCCTTTGGCTCCAAACCTTTTAAATTGTTGACATGTGGATTCTCCATTATGGCTTTCTTCCCTTAGTCAGATTTACGTAGGATATGCCTATTCAAGCCTTCTCCTCTCTTCTTGTACATTCTCCAAAAAACTCAAGAATGTCAAATAAGTCCTTAAAGACTGAAACTCTTCGATACTTGATAACATCTCTTCCCATGCTTCAACCTTCAGAGAGAATCTGTCTACCATCCAATTGTGCTTGTAGCTTGACTTGCTCAACCCTCTCCTAGCTAAGCAGGAAAAGGCAGCCTCCTTGGATCTCTCTTCTCTACTAGCCTAAGAAGAAAGTTTTCTCAAGAAAAAATTTCATATTAAATGCCTTGAGCTTGATGATTCTACTCCGCCTACTTCCAAAAATCTCTCGAGGCAAGGACCAACATTAATTCCATCTCCTTACTTATTGCCAAGGATAGTTCCATCCTCCATTCTCTAGTTGAGATTAAAGAATAAGCCTTGGCTATTTTCGTGATCTCTTCAAGTCTCCCCCTTCCCCCTCCATTCCCTTAGTCCTCACAAATTCCTCCCTTCCCATCTCTACTCCTCGAGTGCTTCTTTTTTACGATGAGATTTCTGTTGCTATCCTTTCCCTCAAGGCCAATAAAGCCCTAGATACATATGGCTTCAGTAAGGGCTTCTTCACCTCCTATTGGGTTATCCTTAAAATTTATCTCATCAAAGCTATTAGAAGCTTTTTCTTTGATCCTTCTCAAATCCAAGGGATTAACCACACCTTTTTCAGCCTCATCCCTAAGAAAGAGAGCCCCCTCCTCCATGCAGGACTTTAGACCCATCTCTTTATACAATCTCCTTTGTAAATTCATCACCAAATCCTAGGATTCATCCTATTTCTCACTCCCTCGTTAGTGCTAATCAGTCAGCTTTCACCGCAGGCAGAAGTATCACTAACAACATTCTTCTATGTCATACAATTGTTAGAGGGTTCGATAGAAAATCCTATTCCCCTACTGTCCTCCTTAAAATCGACAACCATAAAGCCTTTGACTCCATTAATTGGAGCTTCATCTCCAAGGTTCTTCATGAGATGTCCTTTTTCTAGTCTTCATCAATTAGATCTTTCTTGTAAATCCTCTCCCAGCTTCTCAATTCTCGTCAATGGTATTCTTACTGACTACTTTTTCTCTTCGGTAGGTATTAAGCAAAGATGTCCCCTATTCCCCTTCTCTTCTATTCCCCTTCTCTTCTCCCTCGCTCTAGAGGTTCTCTCTAGATCCATTCAGTCTTCCACCGATCTTCATCTTATTTCCACCCTTCTTAATTGTAGATCCCTCAATCCTACCCACCTTACTTTTGCCGATGATCTCATGATCTTCTCCAAAGCTAACGATCTCTCCATTTCATCCATTATGTCTTCCCTTCACTCCTTCCAGTCTCTCTACACTCTTCGTATCAACCTTTTTAAATCCCATCTTTTCCTTGAGGGCTCCCTGATTCCTCAAAATCCTTCCTTCTCGATTTAACAAGATTTTCCCTTAGATCTCTTCTGATTAAGTATCTTAGGCTCATCTACTCCAGGATTTCCTTGCACCATTGCAGTCCTATTTTTTACCTTGTCTATAACCACCTCCACTTGTGGAAAGGAAGCTACTCTCCGATGTTGGCCTCTTAGAACTCATCAGATTTGTTCTCCAGTCTGGCTACATCTATTGGTTAGATGTCTTCCATATTCCCCAGTCTATCATCAAGACTATTTAATCCCTCCTGTGTTCATTCCTCCCGAAGGTGCGGAATCCACCAGATTCTTGCATCCCAACTATTGATCCTTTGTCTATCTCCTCATAAAAGAAGTGGGTCTAGGGTTGAGAAAAATCCACGAGGTAAACACCACTGGGATCCTCAAACTTATCTAGAAAATTTTCTCTAAACATAATTCCATTTGGGTCTCCTAGGTCTACTCCCATCTTTAAAAAAAAAAAAAAGACTCCCTTTGGACCATTTTCACTCCCTCTGATCCTCCTAGGTTTGGCTTAATATATTGAAAGGCATCCCCTTGCCCTCCCCGCTATTCATTCTTCAATCTTTGATGGATCTTACACCTCGCTTTGGCTTGATAATTGGCATTCCGCCAAAGTCCTCTTCTTAGTGCTTGGCATTAGAGTTGTATACTCTTCTAGTTCGCCTAAAGATTCCTCCGTTGCCTCCATTATTACTAATAGCTCTTATTCCCCTCCCCCTTCTATCCCTCCCCTTTCTGATATCTGATCCTCCCTAACCCCTCTTCCTCCTGATCATCTTGGTAGAGACAAAATCATCTGGTCCCCCTCCCCCTCAGGTTCCTTCTCCTCCTCTACTTAGAATCTTATCCATATTTGCAAACCCTTTTCCCCTTGGTCCAATTTTTATCTGGATCAAAGGCTATATTCATCACCATAGTTTCACATCTTGGAAAGCCCTCCCCAATTGCCCCCTCATTCATTCCTTCCTCGTCCACTATCACATAAATGTCCCCCCCCCCTTCTAGTTGCCTTTGCTGGAATGGGATGAAAGAATTTGATCACCTCATTTTCAATTGCCCCTTCTCTTCTTCTATCTAGAGAAAAGCTCTCAGTGGTTTTTGGCCCTCTAGAAGGCACATCGTCCCTCCTTAGGGAGAATGCCTTTGTTTTGATATGACCTTACTGGGCTCCACTATCGGTGCATTATTGGCAAGCTTGTCTTCATTACTACTATCAATCACATCTAGATGGAGCATAATCTTCGAAGATGGACATCCAACTCTTGATATTTTGACGTGATTTGAAAATCCATCTACTTTGGTGTTAGCTCCAAGTTCCTTGTGATCCCCTCCATGTCGATAAGAGACACCCCAAGTAAAAGCGAAATCTTTTTCAAGGATCTCGCATATTTCGATTCTCAATAGAGATAAAGAGATATAGACAACTAACCAGTCTCGGCGAGAGGAGAATAATGGCGAGGGAAGAGCAGGAATGAGCAACAAGATGGTCCTATTGATCATAACCTGTCATGACCAAGTGAAAAATTTTCTTCCATTGTTGAAAGTTAGCAAAAGTTAGCAACCCTGCAAAATTGATTCTCAAAACCTTGTGAGAAATTGATTTCAGCAAATCCCTAAAATTTTAAATTCAATCCTCACTCCATACATCAGAAACCATCACAAAAGAGATCTTGTTCTTAACATTGGTCATGAACTACTCTCTAAAAGCAACCAAATAGTAGCGCAGGGTTATATGCAACTTCAAAATGAAAACCTAGAGAAACCACAAACCAAAATTTTGATGATTCAACCATTGTTGATTTACATATTAGAAGAACAATGAGAAAGACCTTAGAAAAAAAGTGTAGCATCACCTAAGGATCAAGCTCTGATGCTATGTAAATAATAAAGCGAAAAAAAAAGAATTAAAGAGAAAAGGGAAGAAGAGAGATGGTTGTAACTTTGGGAGTCACAAACTTGTGTTGAGACTCATACTTCATTCAATATATCTAATAGTGACATGAGCCATAACCCTACTAAGGGCATAAAAGGAAAAAATATATAAAGTTATTGTTCATGAATTATGTATAAAGTATTTGGCATTAGATTTTGTGATTCCACGCCATTGCTCAATTTTTTGGGTTTCTGTGTTGGGTTTGTGTTTGTCTCACGGTGTTGAATCGGTCGGACCCCAAAAATTATTTGTTCGACGTACTTGGTTTAGAATGTTGCTTATAAGGGTTAAAAAGCAAAAAAAAGAAAAGATTGGATTATTGGTCTATGGATGTAAAGACCATGTTGGGATTCAATAAGATGATGAATTAGTATTATTTGATTATAATATACTTACTGGAATTTAATTCATGTCAAGGGTGATGTCATTAACCTTACCCTTTCTCTATTGCTATCTACAATGCAATTTGGAAACTCTAATAATCGTCTTGCCAAATAACGTCTTCTGTCCAAATGTGTCGTTAAGAAGTTTTTCCCCACAGATGATGATATATAATTGTTTATCTTGTTGGGAAAATAAACCAGAGAATTTCCCTCCTCGGTGCTTAGAATACTCATTCATATTGAAAAGTTGTTACAGAGACATAATGGGGCATACAATTAATATGGAGCATTCAATAGCAGTAGAAGAGTAACTATGATTATGTTTGAGAGGCTTCCATGAGTAAAGCTTGATGAACCTTTGTCCCACGAACTTGAAGATTGGTCCCATAAACAAGATCGGTCCTCTAGGGTCTTCTGTGGTTTCCCACTTGGGTCCTTGCCGCAACTCTATGAGTGGAATTATATTCTCACGTAATGGTGACTACAAAGACCATAGAGACTATAAATAGTAATCTTCCTAGCCCTAACCTATTCCCACAATAGATGGGTTGGGCCTATCCCCTTAAGTAGGCTTAACGACTATGGGCCCAATGGGTCACCTATATTAGTGTGGCCAAAATTCAACATTCTCCCACTAGGGCAACACTAATATAGTATCTTTCTATTGGAGTTTGGCCATGTATACCCAAAGCTAAATACCCCCACTTTAAACTTTGATTCAAATACTTTTCCCATCATATTGAACAATAGCAGAATACACCCCTCAATATACAACATGCCTCCACATATATCACAAATACAAGAAGCTCATTATCCAAATCACATGGGATAAAGATAAGGAAATGGTGTTATACATATGTGATCTCATAAATTTTTTTCCTTGTAGATCTTTTCCCTAATCAGAGATCAACCTACTTTGAATACCTCTAGGTAGAAACTTTGATATTAATTAGTACCTTAGCAAACCACCATAACTTGAGGTTAATACATTTACTTTGGCAAACTGCCTATGGTAAACCACCACTTCCTTGGATTTACGCTAATTCTACCATTAATTACAAACTTTGGCTAAATACTGCCCTTTACCATGACATAACAAAATAAGTAGGTTATAAACATATTGTCACACCCCACCTTCACTTACCTGAAGGCTAGTGACTTGGACACAATCTCATATCCAATAATCCAACCAGGATCTCCAAAGTAGTACTTTAAGATCACAAATTTATGAAATGATCTAAAATCCACAAGTATTTAATAGACAGAAAGATAATACCACAGGTGAACTTCTACTAATACGTAACATACTTATACAAATGGAATGTTTAACTATTCAACATATCTTACATATTAGAGTATTGTATCATAACCTGTATACACACAAAAAGATCAAAAAGTAAGGATGAATCCTATCATCCTCAAGGTGCCTGTAGGCACAACCCTTACAAACACAACCATATACATGTTCCACTAGCTTTTCAGCCCGTAACTCATCACTATAAAGAGCTGGTGAGTCCACAATAGCATCTAAAGGAATACCTGAATCACCATCTAAAAACATATATAAAATGGGGTGAACTTTCACGAAGTCCAGTGAGGGGTGGACATGCAAGTAAGCACAAACAAATATGAATGCAACCACAATGCTCAACAAGATTAAATGAATGCAATGACATGATCCGGATTATTATCACACAAGCGTAGTCAACAATTCTAAGTCCAAATGGAATATTAGTGCTACTACAACATAGGTGGTATCCCTGGTCCCAGTATGCACCATCAGTCACCTAGCGATATAAGCTAGTTATAAGTCATGAGCATATCAGTCCCTATATGCATACTTCAAAACCCGGTGAGCCCCTATTAATAATCCATGTAAATCAAAACAGCGGTAACTACCTCGGCCACGAAGGGTTTGTCACGACACTAGTAATAACCTTCTTCATAGCAGACAGGTGGGATTAGCCAATACCTAACCCCTAGTGGCAAGGGGTTGTAGCATCTAGGTTGTTTTCCTAGCCTGATGCAAGCTAACATAAATCATATCACATCACAACAACAAGGTGATCATGATTGAGAATGCAGTACTAGAAACTACCTCGGCTACATTGCACCCACAATCATAACCACACACTTTCTCGCTCTATAGGCATGTAGTATCAAAAACTACCTCAGCCACACTGCATCCCATCCAACAACACCAACAAAACCCTCTCACAATTCACCAACTTTCCATAATTCACCAACACCAACATTCCACAATTCACCAACACCAACATTCCACATCAAAACTAATATGCACATTCAAATTCTCAATTAATAACAGGGTTTTAGATGGTTCACCGGTGGGTGCTCACTGGCTGGTGGTCATCCACCAGTGACCTCACTGGTGGATGGATTTGAGGGGTTCATAAAACCTACAAGATGCCCTCCAGTGGATGCTCACTGGGTGATGGTGATCCATTGGTGTACATCACCCGGTGGAGCCAAATCTGGGACTTCTCTGCTAGATTTGCTCCCAAGGTCATGGGGGTCCTTTTAGTGACTGTGTATATCCTTAATTATCCTTTTGGGGTGCTAGTTCTACTCCTACTTCCCATTTTATACATTTTAGGTTAGTTTAAAAGTTAGGGTTTGAGTCCTAGGGTTAGGTTTCATGTATGTAGCATTTACTTACCTTAATTAGCTTAGGGATAATGCAATTAGTAGGTTAGGTTACTCGGATCCTAGGGTTTGATCATTTTCCCCCAAATTTGAGGTTTGGGTTACAAAAAATTGAGAACTTTGGTTGGGGATTTATGTAATAGTCTCTAATTTTACCTATGATATTCCCAATCCCCTATTCTAGGTGCATTACACCATTTCCCCAACTTATAGTTAGGTTAGGATAGTAGGTCTTAGAGGATTTTTCATTCCCTAAATCTAGCGTTTAGGTTATCTAATTTGGGGCTTTAAGATGGAGTTTTTCTATATTAGGTCTCCACACTCAAGTGTGAGTGGTTTAATTAGCTAGATTAGGTCTCCTACAGTAAATTCCTAACTTAATTTATAAATCAAGTAGGTGGGTAGAGGGGATTTTAGTTAGGGTTTCTAATTTAGCTTGGGTAAAGAAATGGGGTAGGAGAGAGAGGACAAGTATACAACAGAGGTAGGGGAGAGAGTTTTACCTCACCTTATGTGTGGTGAGTGGAGATGATCCCTCCCTTGCTTCCTTCCTTCTTCTCCTTTCTCCCTTCTTTTGTCTTAATTTGGTAGGTAATGAAATGAATGAGCTAATGGCTCTATTAACTACAACTTAAGTTAGCTAAGGACTGTTTGGGAAATTAATAGGTTTTCATCCATTACTCCATTTGGCACTAGCAAACCCACCTCGGGGTGACCTAACACATTAATCTACTCCTTGGTAGGTTGTACCAACTATTAGAGGTGGCATGTGGTGCACTGGTGCGAGGGCCCGAGCCACGACCAAATAACTCACTTCTGGCTAATACCCTTATTGGAGGGTTCTCACTAGTTGATGGGAAACCACCAGTGACCATCAGCCTGTGTGGGCTATTTGTGTCCACTTTTTTGGGTGGGACAAGGCCAGCTGGCTGTGTGGAGATTTCTTTGGGTATGTGCAAGTATGTGGGTCATATCTTGTTGCATTTCACTACTAGGGTTTCAGTAATTCTCCTCAATGGCACAGGACTTACATTAACCTCTTTGGTGGCTTAAAACCCTTCCAGTTCTTAGGACATGAGTAACATGTGCATGTGGAGTCATTCCTCCCTTCTTAGTAGAACACTTCTGCTACCCAATAATCTTTGATATTGTCCTCCCTTTGTGGTTTATCTACATTCAGCCACACAAGGCAGGTTTAGGGCACGTGTATAACTATTATGCCCGAGCCCTAACTAATCTTTGAATTATTGCAGATGAGCCATAAGAGGATTTCAGTGCCAGTGATTATTGGGTAGCAGCAATTTTATACCAAAGGTGGAAGAATGATCCCACATTCCAGTGCTACTCATGTATTAAGAATTGGATGAGTTTCAAGCAACCAAAGAAGTCAGTGTAAGTTTGTTACCTTTAAGGGGATTCACCTGAACCCGTGTAGTGAAGTACACTGAGGTTGGGCCCACACCCATGCACAAGCCTTAGAAACCCCCAATGCAACAAGGTGAAGTTGTCCCAATTATGTTGGGCACAATTGACCCACACCGGTAGGAGTATTGTGACAAAATAGGTTATTTAGCCATGGGGCCCAAACCCATGCACCTTGCACCTCAAACCACCTCTAATAGATGGTACAACTTACAAATTGGTGGATTAATAGGCTATGTCATACCCCACTCCCCATACTGGGAATACCATAGTATGAGTAAGACGCTTACCTGTCTTACACATCTACCAGAATCTCTGATAGCAGTACCTTAACATTCACAACCACACAACATTGAACCACAAGAACAATTGTAGCAAAATCAGAGTATAATATAGCGGAACATAATTTAAATGGGGAACATCTAGTGATAATATACATAACGAGTTATTCAATTACACCCATTCACGACTTACATATAGTAAGCCCATAAGAATACCTATCAACAATTTGGTATCAACATAACAAAAAGGGGCACCAAACATCTCATGGTGTCACATATGCACAGGTATCACAGGCACAGTCTTGTCATGCTCTTTAGTCTTTGGCATCCACCAGTCATTGACTCCGTACTTAAGTGTGAAAAAAGTAGAGTCACATCCCAACAGTACTATGGTACCTATATTATCATCTAAAAAGCAATATATACGAGGGATGAGCTCCAACTAGCTCAGTGAGGGGTGGGGTTAATGTACAATCAAGCACAAACAATCATATACATAATAATCCATAATATAATGAGTACATAATTAAATACATAGTCCATGATGCGGATGATGCAATCCAAACCACCTAACGTACAACTAAGTTGGGTTCATGCTACTACGACACATTAGGCTGTATCCCTAGTCCCAAAACATGTACATCAGTCATCCAATAATACAAACCCTAGTCATGATTAGGAGCCTACCGATCCCGGAATACGACCATTGGTCACCCAGTAAACCCCTAATAATTCCTCTTGAAAGTCACGCACCGGAATCACCATCGGCCACACCAGACCAATTCCCACCTCTGGTAACAATCACATCATACCGTAGGTGTGGCATTTCAGAAAGGTTCATTGAACATACCACCACTAGGTTATCCAATACCTTAGGGGTTGGCAAGGGCACGTGGCATAGGGAATGTCACCTAACCACGATATATTACATGCCTTACATAATGATATAGTTAATATAGAATACGATACCAGAATCACCCATTGGCCACATTGCATCCATTTCCAAGCCTAGCTAACATACAAACAGTTGATTATGAACTACGCGATACCGGAATTACCATCGGCCATAAAGCGTACCGTTTCCAAGTATAGTCCCAGAGTGCATAATACCAAAATCACCATCGGTCATAAAGTACAATCCACGACTATATCTAAATCTAATTTACATACACAATAAAAACACGACGATCATGGTACCGGAGCCACCTCGGCCACACCGGATCCCATCTCACAATCCACAACTCAACATACATCACATATCCAATTCCTAATTTCATAACATAATAATTCAATGAAAACAAAATATTATGATATCCACATATGAAATTAGCAATTGAGAACATTTAACATCCTAACGCATGTGAGCAATTATAGAAAATATGAAACACTCCATAAAATCAGCCATCCCTCACCTTGGTTGTAACTTGGTTTGGAACGGGTTCCAAGTGTATCAACAGGATATCAACTCACAATCGGTCTCGTTGTACATGCTTCTTTGTCCTAGGTACAAGAGTAATCTGGCATTAACATGCATCGGGAACATCAGACACAAGGGTTACACCCAAAGGGTACAAACACTGTCAAATTTTGACAACATTGGACAGGTCACCAGAAATATCCACTAGAAATATGGAAAATCCACCGAAAATGTTAGTGGTGTTTCTAGTGGACCAAATAGAGAGCTCCTCAGAGCTGAAACTTCACCGAAGATGTGCCATCGGATCCTGTCCAGGCTTTTTCTGATGGATTCCCATAAATGAACCATAGAATTTGGGGCTTTTCGACTCAGGCCCGATTACCAGGTTTTGTTCCGTGGAGTTTGTAAGGGGTCTTCCTACTTCCGTTTTAAGCCAAAGAAGTTTCGATTCCACTGAGCTTTTTGGGAGATACGATAACCGAACGGTTGAAATTCTAGCTACCTATTTGGTCACAAGAGTTGCTGGAGCTCACCCGGCTTGGTTTCAGCTCAACAATCACATGGGAGAGTGAAATGAACAATCACCTGAGCTCCAGGAGGTGCCGAGGTCAAGGTTCACCCCTCCAACCCAGTGATTCATTTCCCATGTTTAAGGTAACTAGCTTAAATGAAGAAAAGAGGGTGGTAGGGGAAGTAGCACTACCTCCGGCAAGGTTCTAACAACGGGATGCGAAGCCGGGAGCTAGGTCAAGCTCCACCCTTATCCTCCTTCTTCTCCTTCCTTCCTTTCCTTTCTCCCTTCTCTTCTCTCCACGTTTTTGGACAAGTGAGAAGTGAGAAATGAACTCACTTCTCAAATTTATGGTAAGTGAAATGCTTAGGGCTTGTTTGGTTGGTTATTGTCCGGTCCAAGTAGGTTAATCCGTCATTCGGGATACATGGGCCCACCTCCTTAGACTCATAGGGTGTAAAAGTCATGAGGAAGGGAGTGGGGGAGCAAGTGAGGTCATACGGGACTACCCACAATGAGGGTGGTGGGGCCCATGGGTTGACCCAACCAGCAGCTTATTAGGCCACCACATTTAGAGTCACTAGATTTAGCCCAGGCGTTTTTGGTGGCCTTGTTTCTGGTGGTCAAGGCAGTGTTGTGCCTTGACTTCCTACTGTCCCCACTTGGTCATTCCATAGGGGGTTTCTCTATATTGTGTGCATGGCCTTCTGGCAATCTTGGTACGTGCCAAAACTCAGGTAGAGAAGTGTCAGGTCACTTACTGCTTAGGGTCGGAAGGTCTGAATCCTCTCCAATTGGACTAGCATGAGATGCACAAACAAGTGGGATCATCATTTTCCCTTTTACAATGACCTGCCGCGAGCCAAAATCCATTGGTACTCTTTACCTCTGGTCCGAGATCTATTACAAAAATCTAAATTAGACTAGGATAGGGCATGAGTGTAACAGGTTAGATCACCCCAAGGTGGGCCCACAAGTTCCAATTAGGGAATTAACCCAATAATGGGAGAAAACCCATTTATTTCCCAAACAGGCCTCAGTGAACTTAAGTTACCATATAAAAATTTGTGAGAAAAAATCCATTTATTTCCAAAATAAGCTTCAGTAAACTTAAGTTACCATATAAAAAGTTATTAGTAAAACCCATTATTTTCCCAAACAAGCCTTAGTGAGCTTAAATTTCTTATAAGGAGCTATTACCTCATTTGTTTCACAATTTGTAAAGGCAAGAGAAGAAGATAAGGGAAAAAGGAGGAGAGAAGAAGGAAGGAAGCAAGGAAAAGAAGGAGCTTGGAGTGAGGGAGGAAATCACCTTCACTCACCTACACATTAAGGTTAGTTAAACACTCTCCGTCAACCTCTATTGTATACTTGCTCTCTCTCACTCTCTTACCCCATTCTCCGCCCAAGCTATTGGGAACCCTAACTGAAATCCCCATCTCCTTCCTACTTGAATTACAAATTAAAGTGAGAATTTTATGTAGGAGACCTAATCTAGATAATTGAACCACTCACCTTTGAGTGTGGAGACCCAATATAAAAGGCCCCAAGTTAAAACCCTAGATTAGCTATATGAACCCTAGATTTAGAGAATTGACAAAATCCTCTATGATCTACCACCTTAAATCAACTATAGGTTGGGAATCCTCAACCGATTTTTTTCAAATTGGGTAACCTAAATCCAATTGGGAAAATTAACCAAAACCCCTATGATCTACCACCCTAATTCAACTATGAATTTGGGTAATTGATGTAAGATTGTCACACCCCACCCTCACTTACTTGAAGGCTAGTGACCTGGACACACAAATGTATCCACAATCCATTTAGGACCTCTGATGATCACAAAGTTATGAGATAAATCTAAAATCCACAATATATAATAATAATTGGTAGGATAAACACAGCTGGTGAATTCTATTGATATGTACCATATATACACAAAATAATCTTTACTCCTGTCTGAACATAATTATAATATTACCCCTAGGGTTACATCAGGTTTGTACACAAAAAATTAAAAAAGTAGGACGAATACTCGCTCTGAGGAGAGATGTAGTAAAGACCATCACACATCGTTCCCGCCCCAATCAACTTCTTCATTGACAGGTCCTGAAGAGCATAAAAGATGGAAAAAAAGGTTATGGAACAATTCAAAGAAGAGGCCAGTTTACTAAGGGAAATTAATTAAACTGGAAGGAAGGAACATAAAAACACTATGGAGAGTAATGTTAGGGCCAAAGGTTTTGACACCGATACGGGTGATGGGAATGCTTTGTCCATTAGGAAGACGGACATGACATTAAGTGGGGGAAGGAGTGGTAATAGTTAAACCAGAGAGATCACAAGTCATGTGGTCAAAGGCCTCATTGTCAAGTATCCAAGAGGAGGAAGTCATACCAAAGACGAGAGAATAGTCACAATACCTGCTAGGTGTATGCTGGGAGCCTGGGAGAGGGCAAATCGGAACCCAATAGGGTGAGGAGCTGCTGGAACTGAGCATGGCTTAGACCATGGATGGAGGGTGCACTAGCAGGAGGTGTGGCGGCCTTAAAGACAGCATTAGCCTGCAAGGAAGATTCATGCCCTATGGTGGTGCCCTAAATAGTACAACAAACGCTAGGCTAATGCTCGGGAGGATAGCCATGGAGTTGCTAGCATGTGGTGCGGGTATGACCGTGCTTATAATGGTCAGATGCTTCCCAGGTTGGGTGAAAGTAGCATTGACAGAAGGAATATCCTGGGCAACCGCCGTGTCAGTAGTGTCAAGCAAAGGTGGTGCAGAAATAGTGCGTTGTTTTTCCTCTTGGAGGAGCAAGTAGTAGGATCGACTGACATCAGGCAAGAGATCCATTGTTAGGATCTGATAACGAATGGTTGCATGACTATTAGAGAGACCCATTAGGAACTGATTGGCACACTCTTGTTGGATGGCTGAATGGAGCGCAGACTGGGCACTGCAAGAACAAGTTGGGACAACCACATAAGACGAAAGTTCGTCCCATAATACCTTTAATCGCGTGTAATACTTGGAGAGAGAATTGGTGCCTTAGTGAAAAGTGAAGATGGAGCACTCAAGGTGAAAGATGCGAGGGGCGTTGCTACGAGAAAAATGTTCCTCAAGGTCTTTCTAGACAGAAGAGGATGTTTCAACCTAGATGACATCTGTTTGCAAGAGTAGGAGAGAGCACATTCAAGATCCAAGAGAGGACCATGAAGTTGCAGTGTTGCCAAATCTATACCTCAGAAGGAGTAGACAATGGCTGAGGGAATGTACCATCCATGAACATCACCTTGTTTTTGGTATAAAGAACCATGCGCATAGCATGTCGCCAAGTGGGGTAGTTATCCCCATTCAAGGGGGTTGATATTATAATTGTGCCTGGATTATCATAGTGATGGAGATACTATGGGGAAGGGGAGTCTCCCATCCTAGGTACAATGAGAGAGGAATCGTCTCCAATGGTTGAAACTTCATGTGTGAGAGGCACAATGGCTGAAACTTTAGGTGTGAGAGACATGGATATTCCTGCGGATCCATGTAGCCGACCCCATTTAGTTGGGATAAGGATAATCTTTGTTGTTTGTAGACATGGGCATTCCTCTAATACCATGTAAAATGGAGAGCTTGAGTGGAATGCTTGCTTATTATTCATCCTAGAGGAACATACTTATATACACAAATTACATCAAGATATCACATTGATTAATGGATAAGTAAGGAAAGAAATTACAATAGATAATATTGCTAAATTGATAAGGGAAGAGTGGTGGATATATATGTAAGTATATACGGGAGACAAGTTGACGCCAGCAGGGATTCCGTCCATTGAACCCGTGTAATGGTGCTAAGGGCACTTTAGAGTAATGGGTTGACAACCAAACAAAACTGAATCAAACCATTAAATCGAAAATAGCAGTCCATTACATTGTTCGATTTTGGTTTAAAAAATCAAAACATATAATCAACGGTTCTTAACCATTTAAACCAACGGTTAACCGTTTAAATTGATTAAATAAGTGTGTATAATAATAATAATAATATAGATTTCATAAGTGAGTATGTAATTAAAAAAATAAATGAGAGATTATAAAATGTAGATAATATATAAAAATAGGTGTGAGAGAATATGTATTACATTTGTCAGTGAGATAAGGAGAGTCCATAATATAAATGACATAGTTTATATTAATACAAAAACACTACATTGAAGGATGGACAAATAGGGTCACTTCAACCGTTTAAACTGATTAAAAAAAAATCGGTGCAAATTTAAACTGATTAAATAAGTGTGTACAATAATAATATAGATTTCATAAGTGAGGGTATGTAATAATAAAATAAATGAGAGATTATAAAATGTAGATAATATATAAAAATAGGTTTAAGAGAATATATATTACATTTGTCAGTGAGATAAAGAGAGTATAATATAAATGACATAATTTATATTAATACAAAAATACTGCATTGAATGATGGACAAATAAGAGAGGGTCCTGATGTGACCCCCTCTCCCCCCATATATTTATCCCCCCCATTGTACATTGTCGACAAGGCATGGTGAACTGATGCCCCATTCACCGTGGCCTCAGGGAAAACTTCTCCTTGAATGATTATTATATAAAATAAAACAATTAAAAACCATTTAATCCAATATTGATAGCTCTCCTTGAAAGTTTCAGCAATGATAGCTAATCATCATCAACTACGAATACATGTTTATAAACATTCTAGCCCACAGAAAGATCACACACGTAGATGCGTCTCAATGCTTGCCACAGATAATAATGGATGCCTAATTGACATCCAACAATAGTAGATACTCGGTTCTCCTGATACAACCAAGAAAGTAAGATAGACATCAATCTAATTTACCCCAATAGAGTAGCTCAATTGGCAAGACCAACACCCCACAATAAAGAGGTCATGAGTTCAATTCTCCTAGGGGCCTATCTTAAGAAAATAATAATAATAATAATAATAATTGTCATTATTAATTCCTCTCATTATCATCTACTCTCATTACCCTCCCCCCACCCACCCAAAAAAAAAAAAAAAGATGCAGCAGAAGAAATCAATACCTTTCTCTTATTATTGTGAAGTTAATCTGTACAGTGAATCAGCCGAGGAGTCCTTTTGGGCTGCTGAAGCCTGACTCTGCTGCCCCCCCACCCTGGGGACTTTTTCCCCACAGGCTCCAATCACACCTTCAAATTCTAAACGCCACCCACAGCATATACAAAGACATCAACTCTAAGAATTTTCCCACCTATTTATGTACAAACTGGTAAAATTTTACACTCTAATTTCTACTATGTCTCCATCTTTGAGCTCTGTTTGCGGTAAAGTGAGCTGACCATTCACTAGAACCAACTTTCCTTCCAATCCTATTCTTCTAGCCGCATCAGCAGCTGTGCTCCCAGTTCTCATTCTCATTATCTCACCATTGGGCCAGCATACAATCACCACTTCTCCAACAACAGAATCAGGACGATGTTGTGGTTTTGTTACATGTGTCGTGTCTCTGAGACCCACTTCAGAGCGCATATGCTCCTCCCACTGCAGCATTTCCCTCAGAAGACGGACCTATCATTAACAGTGAAAATCAAATTGGAAAATATTCCTCATTGAGGTAGATTTATGAATGAACTACACTGGATGTGTCTCCAATTTTTTTGTTCTCATTTGTGATCAATCTTTAAGATGAACATGAAGTAAGTGCAGAGGAACTGGAAGCCACTAATTGAAAGGTTTTACCAACATGATTCTCTATGGCAAGAACCAATACGGTTGAATAATCCTAATGGTCCAATGCATTGCTTTCTTATTATATGGGATTACCTGCTCAGTTTTGTTTCCATTATGGGTTATAATTCAATTTGGATAGAATAAATAATAACCAACAGATACAGAAGCTTTCTTTCTGCAAGATTGCATTGGAATGGAGGGTAGGATCATCCTAATGGATATTTGCTCTCGCAAATGAGATCCTTCCATTAAAGGGTAAAATCCCATCTCCCTGCCCTTGAATATCCAGTCTTTAAGCTGTTCATATAGTTTAAATATCACTACAGAGGCAACTAGAGAGAGAAAAAACATTTTTTTGGACAAATATGAAGCCCTTGATAATTCAAGTCTTTTTTTAATTGTACGGGTAAACAAGTCATCAGTGATTGTATGCAGACCTTGTTATTTATGCCGGCTTCCATGCGAGTGGAATCAGAAGCCTTGCTGCTTGAGCCTTCATAGTAGCTTGCGTCGGATAGAATAGAAGTAACTTGTGTGCCCTCAAAAATAGCAGACACAACCATCCAGTACATGGCTTCCTCTTGTGATGTGAGATCAATTATCTGAATGAAGGTTGGCAGAAGACGCTGAAATTGATCTTGCTGCACAAAAACAGAATACATCAAACAACCAACAGCAATTCATTGGCATTTTTAAGACTTTAGAGGTAGTTTTATGAACATGCCATGATATTTTAGGCACTTGTGGCATTAGAATTTGAATGTGATGTAAAAATTCAAGCAACATTTGGTTTAACAAATCATTGTTTAGTTTTGGTGAGATGAATATCATACAATTTTATATCAATCTGCAAGTTTTACCAAATCAGGATGTATATGGGTCCCCATGCAATGAATCAATTTTGGAGCACTAGTATTTAAGTTTGAAAGTTTTGAGCCTTTTCACGTTCTGATGATTAAATGAATGATTCAATGACTTCATAACATATTTAGACAACCTTGTATTTCAAGAAGAGTAAACGAGAGATTAGTGATTTGTAATTTGGGTGTAGTTAGGATCTGAGAGTTTTACTTCAGAAAGCTACCTATTACATACCCTAACATATTCTTTTTACTCAATTTTGATAGAGTGGAATAAAGCTGAGTTTTGTTGCTGTTGTTTGTTTGTTTGATAGAGTGGAATATTATTCTTCTTTTATTCCTGAGTGTGTCACATCTCTCAAACATTGAGATCTACCCAACTACCCTCTCTTTTTCTCTGAGAGTTGAGTTTTTCTGTTTGGATACAAGAAAAAATTATCACCGTTTCGATTATGACATGTGGCACCTGAGCTGACTGCCAAAAATCTATACAGTTCAAGGATTGTCTGGCATTGATATGTCGGTGCATGTGGGTCAACTACCAACTCTTAGTAGACAAGGATAGGTATCGAACTGAGGTCTACTAAATTGATGTGGTTACAATAATTTCCTATCTAGGGCTGTAACAACCAATTGATTCTCATCTTGTAAATCATCCATTAACCTACGCACTAATTGTTTATTTTATTTCTACTTCTGCACTTCTCCAGATTTTTTTTTTCCTCCTCAAATTTCAACTCAGGGGCGGTCCTCAGCACAACAGTAAGGTTGTCTTATTGCAACCTGGTGATCACAGTTCGAATCATGGAAACAGCCTCCCCTTGAAGCAGGAGTAAGGCTGTGTATATCTGCCCCTCCCCAAATCCTGCAGTAGTGGGAGCCTTGTGCACTTGGTACGCCATC
Source organism: Macadamia integrifolia (assembly GCF_013358625.1). Lineage (NCBI taxonomy): Eukaryota > Viridiplantae > Streptophyta > Magnoliopsida > Proteales > Proteaceae > Macadamia > Macadamia integrifolia. The sequence goes on along the minus strand of NC_056569.1, from coordinate 27,135,072 downwards.
TTTTATTTCCAGTGGAGAAAACAAATGCCTAAGGCAATCTCTTCTTTTTTCTTTTCCTGCTATTAGATTATGATATACTTGAAATTCCATGAAGCCTTAGTTATATCCTATTTTGACCAAATTTCAAAGGCCGATTGTTCATGCATTCAGTGCATCAGGAGCACAGGATTAAGAGAGTTGAATCATTAGGAAAAAAAAAAAAAAAAAAAATAGGGATCCTTTTCATTAATGGAGAGAGAGTTTCCAAAAAACGTACTCTTAATTATCCAACTTGGGAGAAGTTATCATCTAGTTGGGTGATCTTTCAAAATTGTGCCTGACAGCAAATGCCTCTACTTCCAAGGTGATGCTGGCAATTCTGACCATTGGATAGACGGGTCAACATCTGGTTTGGCCCATGTGTCAAATTTCAGTCTCAGATTCTCCCATGTAGTGGCATACCCCCATGTATGCCCATGCACCCTCTTCATAGTTTTTTTTTTTTTTGGCCACCTTGGTGACTCAGATTAGGTTGAAACTTGATATATGGGCAGGAGACCTTGGGATCAAGCAAAGTGGGTGTCCCATAACATCCATAAGACTTTGTATTTTTTCATCAAATTTTCCTTCATTTTTTATTGTACATGACAATGTAGCACATTTGCCAATGGGAGATTCAGGAAAAGATTCCAGCCATATGATAGAGTTGTCATCCAAGGCTGGCAATGGCATGAATGACCAAGATAGAACCAACTTTCAAAACATCACATCCAGAAGATTTAATTGGGTTTTTATTTTTCTTTCAAAATTTTCATTGAATTTAGTAAAGATAATTTCTCTTTTTATTCCTATACAATTTTCTTGTGCTTTTGAGAGAATTCTTGTCAAATATTTTTCGTTGAAACAAATGGAGCCACAAAGAACCTATTTCAAATGTTTTTGGTCAAGGGAAGGTGACAAACATTAGTGAAGAACATATATTTTAAAAAACTAAGAAAATAAAATTAGACATTGCCATTTTTATCCAATTTCTCTTTCTGGATCACCTGATTGTTGTTCTACTCTATGTAATTATAGTATTGTGCTAGAAAACTTTATGGAAGTCATCATGTTTGCATGAGTACTTGTAATGACTTGACGTTATGAAGTGCATACCTTATGGTACATACCATCTCGACAGAGGGTGTACTTTTCTAGGCAGGTGCACCAATCTCCATGTCCTGGCTTGCACCACCATTGATCTGAAACCTGAAAAGACAAATCTGATATGTATGGGAAATGTATGAACTTTTTGCGAAATAAACTTCTTCTATGCATACTGACAAATTGCAATATATCTAAATACTCTTTCTTTCGAAACATGGAAATGCAACTTAATAGATTAGAACAAGAACATTTTTTTTCAATACTATGGTATTTTTTTCCTGATAAATAATACTTTTTATTGATTGGAAAAAACATATAGTACCAAAACAGAATCTGCCAATGGTAAGGAATGTCCAAAATATCATCTACTCTTCCAACTCCATGTTTGGCTAACTGATCAGCAGTCCCATTGGTTGCCATTGGCCTCAAATGGAACAAAAGAGATTTCATAGTGTATATAGGAAAGAATAAAGGATTTGAAGGAACTTCCGTTCGAGGATTAACAATGCATAGTGTTACTGGTGATTATGTTTAGGCTTCATTTGTTTCCAGGTAAAACTAAGTGAAAATAAATTATCAAGTAAATAGACACCAAGAAAATAATTAAGTCATTGTATACGAGGAAGAAAGACCAATTCAATGTTTAAAATTACTACTAAGAGTACTGTGGACTACTTTAATTTGATCAGGTAGTGTCAACTAGTTTCACATAGGTCTTAAATTTATTTATATGCCAACTATACCAATAATTAGAACTCTTAATCTAGTACAAGAATTATAAGCTATTGTAATGAATTAAAGATTTAATAATAACAATTTAGACCATCAGTTAGACGATAAATAAAAACAAGAATAGCATAAAGATTAGGAACATGTAAAACAGAAGACAGGAATATGGTAGGAGAACAATCAATGGTCCCTTTCCCAGAAATAGAGGATAAGGATCCATTTGCGACATGGACTTCGCCCTTACCTGAACAAGGAAGGTATGGACGAAACACCAGTGAAACTAGTCATGTGATCTGAAGCTCCTGAATCAAGTAGCCAAGAAAGATGGGAGGTAGGTGGAGTGGAAGGAGCTGTGGCAGTGGAAGTCGTACCAGTTGAGACATCATGTGCTTGGTGAGTATGAGCAGCTGATCCAAAGTAAAAGGAGCCAAAGATGCAGGGATAGGTGGTTGGGAACTGTCAGAAGCCTTTGATAGATGTACATGGGAGTGTGCAGAGCTTTGTTTCCCACCACGTCCTTTCGGACGGCCATGAAGCTTCCAACATGTCTCACAGGTATGTCTAAGCTTACCCCAGTAGTCACATTTTAAAGGTTCTTGAGCAGGGTGTCCAGACTTAATGGAGGACCCAGAATGGTCTATGGCCGGCATACCTATTGTGTAGTGACCAGTGCAAAGCAATCAGGAACCATGTCAGGCATCATAACAGAACGACGAAGTGCTTCATGTTGGACCAAATTGTAGGCCGGTAGGGGAGTTGGAAATTTGTTACGGCGGAGGACTTGAATACTGATTTGATCATATCGTATTAGGCTAGTAAGAAGTCATAGAGCCTTTCCATTTTGTGCTAATTTTTAAAGGTTGCCGCATCCTTGGTGCGAGTCATAGGGACAGGGTGATAAAAATCTAGTTGCTGCCAGAGAGTAGTAAGGGCAGCGTCGTAGGCAGTGACAGACAAGTCCTTCTGAATGGTCTGACAAACCAGACGAAGAATCTCACAAATTTGTGCATAGTTAGTAGTTTGTGCATAGGTCTACTTAATGGCCTCCCATAGGTCTCCCATAGGTCTTTGATAGAATTCATAAGCACAAAACTGGGACTGATGGATGGCTACATAGAGTTCAGAAGGAAGGATATAATATGAGCATCATTAGCCAACCAAGTATTCTTCACAGAGGCCTCAATTGGCATCAAGGTGTCACCCGTTAAGGACCCCGAAAAAGTAGTACAACAACAACAACAACAAAAAACTCAGCCTTATCCCAATAATGGGGTTGGCTAAATGGATCCATACAAAATACAATAGAAAAAAATGGGGCGCATTGAATAGGGGAGGCGGGAGGCGAAAAGATGAGAGTATATTGGTGACAATAAGAGGAAAGAGGCCCAACCTACAAGGCAGGAGAATCTAAGCTAAATGGGGTCGGGAACATGAATCCTAACCCTCCAATAGGCTCTATCCATGGAGGGCTTAGTATTCCCATTACCTCTTTTATTTCATTCAACTCAGTTCTTCATGTTCCTAACCTTACCTTGAACCTTTTGTCTATAAGCACTTTGACTAAAACCTTGAATTGTTGTATCACTTTTTTTTTTTTTTTCATTCTGTTCTTTTTCAAGATTATTTGGTGAAGAAGAGGATTATTGCCAGTGGACGTGAGGAGAATGGACTCTACCGCATTGAGCTGCAACTATCTTTTTTTACCACATCACAATCCTATGCATATGGCCGTAGTGATAGTAGTTCTATAGACTCTGTGACACTTTGACATTAATGTCTAGGACATCCCTCTTTTGTTGTTATGAGGAAAATGTTACCTAATTTATTTACATCTTTTCCTTCTTCTCATGTATTTCATTGTGAACCATGTACTTTTTCTAAACATTGTTGTTCATCTTATCCCTATCACAGTGTTGCGGAAAGAAATCGTCTTAGGGGGTCTCGGCGTCCTACATAGGAAAACACACACAAAAGAGTGAGCTTTGGGCTGATCCGGCGAGGGGACTCTTCGATGCCTAAGTCAGATCTCTTTGCAAACAGATAACACCAGTAGGGACGAAAAAAGATCGGTCCCCTGAAAAGAGGTTTAACTAGGTAACAGCTGAAGATGGCGGCCATTAGGAGAGTCCCACTTTGGTAGCTTCCTAATGCTGGTAGGAGTCTGAACATAGTAAGATTTGTAAGGTGAAAGTGAATATCAAGGATGTCCCAGCTATGGGAACTCCACGAATTGGCCATATCCCGGAGGATATTGTGCGATATCCTTCCTTCTAGGGAAGATTCAATATTCTATTAAGAGTCCCTTTTGGACTAGGATTAGTCTGTATCTCGTAATCCACGTGCCAGACATGGTAAGTCCTTTTAGGCGTATCTAGGTTAAGAAAACCGTTGAAGTCTTAAGCCGAGCGACCCAAGTCGAGTGGTATAATTGCTGAGCCATTTACCCTGAGCAACAGGCTATGTGTGCCACTTTCCATTCGGGTGGTGTATACTTTAGCCATGCCGTTCGATCAAAGAATGGAAAAAATATCGATCCCCTGAAAAGAGGTTTACCTAGATATTTATAGTTGAAGATGGCGGCCATCGGGTGAGAGTCTAACTTTGGTAGCTTCTTAATGCTGGTAGGAGTTTGAATATTACAAGAGTTGTAACGGGAAAGTGAATATGGAGGATGTCCCAACTTTGGGAACTCCACGTATTGGCCATATTTCGGAGGATATGGCGAGAGATCCTTCCAAGGGAAGATCCGATATTCTATTGAGAGTCCTTTCTGGACCAAGATTAGTCTGTATCTCGTAATCCACACGTCAGACTTGGTAAGTCCTTTTAGGCGTATCTTAGTGAAGAAAATCGATAGTCTCGGGCCAAGTGACCTAAGTTGGGTGGTTTGATTTTCGAGCTACTTACCCCAGGCGACAGGCGTGCCGCTTTCCGTTTGACCCTGTATACTTTGGCCCGGCCGTTCGGTCAAGGGCTTTGTTCGGTGGTTCAAAGAGCCATATGGCTAGACATTTGTGTAATGTCCTCCCTACGCTGGCACTTGCTTACCCGTTTGGCTATCAAAGTCCCTTTAAGAATATTGGTCGATCTGTTGACTTTTGATCTGGGCATCTTCTTTAGACTAGATGGACAACCTTGTAGGGCCTAGGCCATTCATCTGGTCCCATATGTTCCAGGCCTACTGCCTGCTCGGTTCATTCGGCATGCCCCTGATGGTTGCATATTTTTGCCATAACACATGGTAATAGATTTGTTGTTCCCTTTCACATTGTCCATACTAATATTTGGGGACCTTGTCCTACTACTTCCTTATTTGGCCATCATTACTTTGTTTCATTTGTTGATGATTTCTCTGGTTATACTTAGACCATTCTTATGAAACATAAGAGTGATGTTTATGATGCATTAAAAAACTTTATAAAATGGTTTACACCTAGTTTGACACTAGGATTAAAATTGTCCGGTCTGATAAAAGGGGGGAATACACGTATGGTGGTCTACAAGAATTTTTTTTACTGACAACAGGTATTATCCATCAACTTAAATACACCCCCAACAGAATGGGGTAGCTGAGAGGAAAAATTGCCAAGAAAAAATTTTCATTTGTTAGAAGTCGGTAGAAGCCTTCTATTTGGTATGCATGTTCCTAAAACTTTTTAGTCTAAAGCTTTTCTTACTATTGCTTTTCTCATCAATCACATGCCTACCAAAATCCTTGGGTCTCAAAAACTGCACTATTGTGTTCTCAGTCTTCAGCTTTTTCTCTTCCTCCCAGGGTGTTTGGTTGTGTTTCTTATGTGCATGTTAACAAATCCTCCCGCAACAACTTGATCCCAAGGCTCTCAAATGCCTCTTCTTTGGGTATTCTTCCACTACTAAGGGCTACAAGTGTTACCACCCTTTATGTCGTAGGTGATTTCTTTCCAAAGATGTTACCTTCCAGTTAGAAATAAGGAGGACTAGGGTTAGAGATGAGGGAAGAAGAGAGAAAAGAGGAAGGAAGAAGGAGAGAAGATGAGAGAAGGAGAAGGGGAAATGAGATCAAAACGTACGTAAGTTCTTTGCTCATCTCACCTATATTAGTTTCAACTAATACTTTAGGGACTTATATATATTCCTCCCTAAGGGAGGTGAAAGAGAAATAAAAGAAAATACAAATAAGGATAACTTAACATAAGACAGTTCCTAAAGTACCTAAATTACATACATTCCAACACTCCCCTCAAGCTGGAGAATGAATGTCATACATACCCAACTTGCATAAGAGGGTACTGAATTAGTGAGGAATGAGTCCTTTGGTAAAAATGTCTGCCAGTTGATCACCTGTCCTCACAAAGGGTGTGCAAATGGTGCCAGAGTCAATCTTCTCTTTGATGAAATGCCGGTCTAACTTAATTTGCTTTGTTCCATCATGTTGCACTAGGTTGTGGGCAATGCTGATAGCTACTTTGTTGTCACAGTAGAGTCTTACAGGTCCTTAAGTGTCATACCTTAGCTCGAGAACCAACTGACGTAGCGAACTGAGTTCACAAACTGCATGAGCCATTGCCCTGTACTCAGCCTTTGCACTAGATCTGGCTACAACTAGGTGTTTCTGGCTACCCGGGTTTCTGTGGGTCGGGATAAACTTCTCTCCATCCAATCCAAGCTCCAGCTTGATCTTCACAACCCTTCCCTAGCTGAAGAAGAAAGAGTTGCTGAACAGATCTCTCTTTGCTCTTGGCCCAGGAAGAAAGCTTCCTTCGTCAGAAATCCTGCATCAAATGACTTGATTTGGGTGACTCTAACTTGACCTACTTCCACCGCTCCCTCAGATCTAGGAATAATGCCAACACCATCTCTAAGCTCATCTCCTCCTTCGGGATTGAGCTTTTCTACCCCGATCTCATGAAGTCTGAGGCTGTCTATCACTTCCAAAGGCTCTTCTCCCCCCTATCCCTCCCAATCTTTTTAACAAGTTTGTCCCTGATGACCTTCTCCCCTTCCTCCAGTCCATCCCAAGCGAGGAAGAAATTCTCTTGGCCATTCTTTCTTATAAGGCCAACAAGGCCCCCGGCCCTGATGGCTTTAGTATGGGTTTTTTCTCGGCCTGTTGGAACATCATTCGTATGACCTCATTCTGGCAGTGCGTAGCTTTTTCTACAATCCTAACCAAATTGGTAGGATCAACCACACCTTCCTTTGCCTAATCCCTAAAAAAGGTGCGATTTTCATGGATGATTTTTGTCTTATTTCTCTCAGCAACCTCCTTTACAAGTTCAATGCAAAAATCCTGGCCAATAGGATTAAAAAAGTCATTGACTCTCTTGTTAGTCCCAATCAATCTGCTTTAATTGCTGGTAAAAGCATCTCGGATAACATCATCCTCTGCCATGAGATTATCCGTGGGTTTGACCGCAAGTCTCACCTCCAGCTGCTCTCCCCAAGATTGACATCCATAAAGCGTTTGACATGATTAGTTGGGACTTCGTTTCCAATGTCTTGCTTTAAATGTCCTTCCTGGCCTCTTTGGTGCACTGGATCCGTTCTTGCATCTCCTCCCCCCGTTTCTCTGTTCTTGTCTATGGTAACCCGACTGGCTACTTCCCCTCGGGTCGAGGAATCTGTCAAGGATGCCCTCTCTCCTCTCTCCTTGGAAATTCTCTCCTGCTCTATCCAATCTGCCACTGACCACCATCTCATCTCTCCCATCCAGAAATGCAAATCCCTTCTCTCTCATCTAGCTTTCACGGATGATATTATGATCTTCTCCAAAGCTGATCCCATTTCCATCTCTAATATCATGATCACCCTTCATTCCCTCGAATCCCTTTCGGGTCTAAAAAATAATCTCCTCAAATCCATCATCTTCTTTTCTGGTATCTCCCTTGAGACCTAGGAGATTCTCTCTTGTATCTCTGGTATCCCGTTGGTTCCCTCGCTTATTAGATATTTGGGTCTTCCTCTCATTACCACCAAGCTCTCCTCCCATCATTGTACTCCTCTGCTTGACCATTTTAGGAAAAAGCTCCAGCTTTGGAAGGGGAAACTTTTGTCCTTCGCTGGTTGCTTAACCTTGATTAGTTCGGTCCTCTAGTCCATGCATCTCTATTAGTCTGGCACCTTCGTCCTCCCTACCTCCGTCATCAAATCTTTCGAAGGTCTTCTGTGTTCCTTCCTTTGGAAAGGCTCTGACTCCTCCAAATTCCTCAGACCTCTTAGCTGGAAAGAAGGTCTGCCTCCCTAAATCTGAAGGAGGTCTAGGAATCAAAAGAATCAAAGATGCCAATACTGTGGGAGTCCTTAAACTCATCTGGAAGATTGTTTCCAAACAGAAAAGCATCTGGGTAGATTGGATCCTCTCTAGCTTTCTTAAGCACAACTCTCTATGGGCTGCCCCTTCCATTTCTTATGCCTCCTGGACTTGGAGGAAAATCCTTCATCATAGGCCCCTGGCTGTCACTGCTATTTCCTATTCCAAAGGAAATAGTCAGTCTATCTCCCAGTGGAAGGACCCTTGGCACCCTTTAGGCATTCTATCCTAATTGGTTTCCCCCAGAGTCATCTATTCCTCCGGTCTTCATGCCAAGGCTTGGGTCTCCTCTATCCTTTCTTTTAATGGTTGGTCACCTCCCTCCTCCCCCTCCTCTACTTGACCTCTGGTCTTCCCTTCCCCCTCTTCCCCCTGGGTATAAAGGAGACCACTGTATTTGGCTCCCCTCTTCCAATGGGATATTCTCTTCTGCCTCTGCTTGGTCCTTCGTTCATTCCCCTTCCCCAACAGTTCCCTAGCATAAGTTGGTCTGGTTCAAAGGTCACATTCCCCATGAAAGTTTTACTCTCTAGCGTTGCCTATCCAGCTGCCTTCCTACTCAATCCTTCCTTATGTTCCTCTATATTCCTGCTAATCCTTCCTACAGCTTATGCCCCTCGGGTATCGAGGATATTCCTCACCTTTCTTCTCTTGTCCTTTCTCCCCCCTTGTTTGGAAGCTAGTCCTTTCCAAATGTTTGCCTTTTAAAAGATCAATCCTCTCTTTTGACAGAGAATGTATTTAGGTAGATATGTCCCCTGGTTCGACCATTTGTGACATTGTTGGTAAATTAGCCTTTTGTGCTATTATAAACCACCTCTAGATGGAGCGCAACATTCGGAGATGGACTGCCAAATCTTGATCCCTGGATAAGATTTGGAAATCTATCTTCTTTGATGTTGCTTCAAAAGCCCAAACCCTCCTTTCTCGGCATAACCGGCCCGTTCCTAGCTCCCCCAGAAATTCTCATATCATTTCCTCTTAGAACCTTCAGGTTGACCTCTTCCATCCCCCCTGATTGCTTGTTGGCCACCACCCCCTCTCCCCCTCTTTGGTCCTTGATGGTTTTATGTAAGGTTTTGAGTTGTTTTGTTTAGTTTTATTCCCTTTGGGTTGGCTTCTCCTTGTTGGCTTAAGCCTTCCCCCCCCCTTTCCCTTGTATATTCTCTTTTTCCTTCTTGGTAATGACTTATTCATCCAAGAAAAAAAAAATAGTTACCACCTATGAATGTGCAATAACCAGATGTAGATCTGCCATCAGAAATGGATCCAGCCCAATCAGCATCGGAATAACCTTATATCCTCAAGTGATTTTTCCTGCGTACAAAAGCCCTTTTCTTGTAGAGGACTCAAGTATCTGAGGATGCGGGTACACAACATCTAAGTGCTCACTCTTGGGTGCATGCATAAACTGGCTCACTACTCCAACTGCTTAAGAAATGTTTGGGCGAGTCAGAGACAAATAAATCAGCTTCCCCACTAGCCTCTGGTATTTCCGTGCATCAACAAGGGAAGGGCCACAATCTTCTCCTAGCTTATGATTCTACTCAATAGAACTTGCCGGTTTAAAACCTAGCATTCCTGTTTCTTTCAACAGATCCAGTATAAATTTTCTTTCGCATAAGTTGATTCCCTTTTTAGACTTTGACACTTCAATGCCTAAGAAATATTTCAAGTGTCCTAGATCCTTGATTTCAAATTGTTTGGCCAAATAAGCTTTCAGCTTAATTATCTCCTCATTGTCATCTCCAGTCACCACAATATCATCAATACACACAATCAATGCTGTGATGGTGCCATTACCTTACCGAGTAAATAATGTGTGGTCTACTTGACTCTAGGAATATCCATTCTTTAGAATGGCCTATCTTAATCTCTCAAACCAAGCCTTTGGTGATTGCTTCAGATCATAAAGTGCCTTCTTTAGGAGACAACTTACCATTGAATGTCGGAAACTTGAACCTAAGAGGGGGCTGTATATACACTTCGTCCTCTAAATCTCTATGGAGAAAGACATTCTTCACATCCAACTGATATAAGGGCTAATATATGTTTGCCACCACAGTTAAAAGGACTCTTATTGAGTTATGTTTGGCCATAGGAGCATAGGTCTCCTGATAATCAATTCCATACACTTGACTGTAGCATTTGGCCACCAATCTTACCTTGTACCTTTCAATAGCACCATTTGATTAGTACTTGATCGTACAGACCCATCTGCATCCAATTAGAATTCTCCCTCTAAGTAGGTCAACCATTTCCAGGTACAGTTCTTCTCGAGTGCCAACATTTCCTCTAACATGGCTTATTTCCACATAGGGTCTGACATAGCCTCGGTAACATTTTTGGGGATGGAAGTAGAAGAAAGAGCAGCTGTAAAGGTAACACCTATAGAAGAGAGAGCCTCATAGGAAACAAACTGGGCTATAGGATCAGTACAAACTCTCTTACTCTTAGAAACAATAACAGGGATATCCAACTCCGAATGAGAAGAGTTGTTACTTGACTGAGGAAGGGGAAGCTCAGGATGTGGATTCAAAGAGGAATCTTGGCAGGTCTTCTTTGTCCTTCTTGTGTACATAATATCAGGTGCCTTTTCCATATAAGGTTCATCCACATATCAACATCATCCACCTCTTTATGTTTCCCAATATAAAAAAAAAAAAGGAGTAAGAGGCAACGAGGTAAGAAACGGAATGGCATCAACAACCTTTTCACTTTCATTTCCATACACCCCTTGAAGAGAATACTAATGAGGGGTAAAGAAAGGCACAGACTCGAGGAATGTCACACCTTTGAAAGAAATCGCCTACGAGATGAAAGGTGGTAACACTTGTAGCCTTTGGTAGTGTAAGAATACCCAAGGAAGAGGCATTTGAGAGCCTTGGGATAGACTTTGGTGCAGGAGGATTTGTTAACATGCACATAACAAACACAACCAAACACCCGGGACGAAGAGTGAAAACAGAAGACTAAGGAGACAAGAGTGCAAGTGGGTTTTGAGACCCAAGAATTTTGGTAGGCATGCGATTGATGAGAAAAGCCGCAGCAAGAACAGCTTCAGACCAAAAGGTTTTAGGAACATGCATACCAAATAAAAGACTTCTACCAACTTCTAACAAATGTGAATTTTCCTCACAACTACCCCATTCTGTTGGGGTGTATCAACATAAGCAAGCTGATGGATAATACCATTGTCAGTAAAAAAGTCTTGTAGACCACCATACATGGACTACCCCCTTTATCAGACTGGACTATTTTGATCCTGGTTTCAAACTGGGTATGGACTATTTTATAAAAAGTTTTTGAAGGCATCATAAACATCACTCTTATGCTTCATAAGAATGGTCCAAGTACAACGAGAAAAATCATCAACAAATAAAATAAATTAACGATGGCCAAACAGGGAGGTAGTGGGACAAGGTCCCCAAACATCAGTATGCACAATGTGAAAAGGAACAACAGATCTATTACTATAATAGGGATAAAATGAACGATAATGTTTAGCAAAAGTACATAGTTCACAATGAAATACATGAGAAGAAGAAAAAGATGTAAACAAATGAGGTAACTGTTTCCTCATAACAACAAAAGAGGGATGTCCCAAATGCTGATGTCAAAGCATCACATAGTCTATAGAACTAGCATCACTACAGCCACATGCATAGGACTGTGGTGTATTAAAAAAAGGTAATTGCGGCTCAAGACAGTATAGGCCGCCCTCCTCACGACTACTGCTAATAATTCTCTTCGTCACCAAATCCTGAAAGAGGTAATGAGAGGGAAAAATGTGATACAATAATCCAAGATTTTAGTTAAAGTGCTTACAGACAATAGATTCAAGGTAAGTTTAGGAACATAAAGAATAGAATCAAGTGAAATGGAAGAAGTAATGAGGATACTGCCTTTACCAGAACTAGAGGAGAAGGTACCATTAGCTACCCTGATCTTATCCTTACCAGAATAAATTGAGGAGTCATAGTAATGGGACGTACCAGTCATGTGGTTAGTGGCACCAGAGTTAATGACCCATGACGGAGCTATGAAAGGTATAGAGGTGGTGACATGCATAGCGGAAGTTGAGGCATCCTGTGAGATAGATGAACTATCAAGCTGAGACATAAACCGACGAAGCATTGCAATATCATCCCTAGAGAAGGAGTTGGTATCTGCTTGTGAGGGGCCTCAATTATCAGTCTCTGTCATTATAGCATGGACTATAGCCCCTCCTCTGCGGCCACATGTGCTAGTAGATCCACCACGTGTACTAGGACGGGCATGAAGGACCGAGCACCTCTCTTGAGTGTGTCTAGGTTTCCCACAATGATCTCACTTTCATCTATCTCTATCATCTCCACAGGATGGCCTTAACCTCGGCCGCCTCCAAGCCATTCTCTGTGGGTAGTGGAAGAAAGAGTAGAGCACTTAATTGAAGGTGTAGAATCCATGGCACCTCTCTTGGTCTCCTTACTTGGGAGGTAGCTACACACCTCATCAAGGGATGGAAGAGGTGACTAGCCCAAAATTTATATCCGGATCTGCTCATAGTCTGAATCCAGCCCAGCTAGAAGAACCAGAACACACTATTTTCAAAAGATCCATAGACCCTGGCTTCATCATTAGGATTAGTCAACTGAAGATCTCGGTAATGATCATACTCCTTCCAGAGTCCTATAATAGTATTATAGTAGTTAGAAATGGACTTAGTCACCTGCTTTATGGAGAGGGCTTGCTGAAGAAGTTGGTGGACCTTCATAGAGTTAACTACCCTATCATAGGTCTTAGAGACACTATCCCAAATATCCTTAGCAGTTTCCTTTCTTATAAATCTCCTACGTATCTCACATTTCATAGAGAAGAGTAGCCAAGTTATAACAGTAGAGTTTGCAGTTTCCCATTTTTGGTACTCTGGGTTTGCGACAGCAAGAGCCTTGATAGCCCCAGTAATATACCCTAGCTTCCCTCTACTCCGCAAGGTCAGGTTCACAAAATGTGACCAATCCAAGTAGTCGGTACTATCCAACTTCACAAGAGAAATCTGAGTATTAGGATTGTCAAAGATAATTGAACTAAGGTTGGTACTATCCAACCCACCCGATGTAGCTTCCGTAGGTTCCGTGAGATAAGATGTGATGTAAGGATGCTCCTTAAACAACACCAATGGAGATCCAAACCAAGGCCGATACATAAGTCCTAAATATCGTCTTCTCAGAACCCAAAAAAAAAATTCTAACAAGCTAGTAAACCATGAAACCGTGAGAGGAAGCCACCAAAAAACACTTCTAACTGTAGAGCTTCATTCCAATAGCATATAAAAGTATCATATGAGGTAGCATATTCATAAAAAACAACCAATAATAACACTGCTAGCCATTTTCAGATCAAACAACAAAAACAAAACAGAGAAGCTGTCAATACCAGGCAGCAGGAGAGATTTGGGTTGTGTTCCAACACCACACCAATCACAAGCCAACACTTAGCGGGTTCATAGGGGACCCTTGGGCGATTCTTTCACATCCAGCCACATCCCCAACCAAGCTTTGGGGAGAGAACCAAAAAGAGGAATCCAGGGCTGGCGGTAATCCAAGGAGACTCCTCCATTCTCGGTTTGGGCTTTAAATGGTCCTCTTGGACTTCAAACTCCCTCCAAGTGACTTCAAGTATAATCTACAACTCCATTAGGTCTTCTTGTATACTCTTCTTACATAGTATAGCCTTTAATGGTTCTAAGGCTCTAAGAGAGACTTAAGAAATGAAGCTGGGATGCTTGTTCAACTCTCAAACCCTTGTATAAGCTCTGATACCATGTTAGAAATAAGGACTAGGGTTAGAGATGAAGGAAGAAGAGAGAAGAGAGGAAGGAAGAAGAAGGACAGAAGATGAGAGAATGAGAAGAGGAAATGAGGGCAAAACATAAGAGAGTTCTTCGCTCATCTCACCTATATTAGTTTCAACTAATACTTTAAGGAATTACATATTCCTCTCTAAAGGAGGCGAAAGAGAAATAAAAGAATATACAAATTAGGATAACTTAATATAAGATAGTGAGCACTTGGATGTTGTGTACCACATCCTTAGATACTTGAAGTCAATCTTCTCTTTGATGAAATGTTGTGTATTGCATCTTCAGATACTTGAAGTCCTCAGATACCGGCGATGTAATTGTACCATCTCAACATTAATTATTTATGTTGATGATATCGTGGTGATTGGAGATAAAAATGATGATATGGCTAGGCTGAAAGCCTATTTGGCAAAACAATTTGAGATCAAGGATCTAGGGCACTTGAAGTATTTCTTGGGAATTAAAGTGTCAAGGTGGAAGGGAATCAACATATGCCAAAGAAAATTTATGCTAGACCTATTGAAAGAAACAAAGATGCTGGGTTGTAAATAGGAAATTTCTCCTATTGAGCAAGCTAGAAGAAGACTATTGTCCTTCCCTTGTTGATTATCGGAAAATACCAAAGGCTAGTGGGGAAGTTGAATTATCTGTCTCTGGCTCACCCAGACATTACTTATCTAGTGAGAGTAGTGAGCCAGTTTATGCATGCGCCTTAGAGTGGGCACTTGGATGATGTGTACCACATCCTCAGATACTTGAAGTCCTCTTTGAGAAAAAGACTTTTGTATGTTAAGAACAGTCACTTGGGGATAGAAGGTTACTCCAATGCTGATTGGGCTGGATCCATCTTTGACAGACGATTTACATCTGATTATTGCACATTTGTGGGTGGTAACTTGGATACATGGAGGAGCAAGAAACGATACGCTGTAGCTAGATCTAGTGGAGAGGCTGAATATAGGGCAATGGCTCATGGAGTTTGTGAACTCATTTGGTTGCATCGGTTGATTCTTGAGTTGGGATATGACACTGAAGGACCTATGTGACTACGGTGACAACAAAGCATATTGAAGTGGACTGACATTTCATCAAAAAGAAGATTGACTCTGGAAACATTTACACATCTTTTGTGAAGACAGATGATCAATTGGAAGACATCTTCACCAAAGGACTCATTCCTCACCAATTCAGTATTCTCTTATGCAAGTTGGGAATGTATGACATTTATTTTCCAGCTTGAAGGGGAGTGTTGAGTTTATGTAATAGGGGTACTTTAGGAACTGTCTTTATATTAAGTTGTCCTAAGTTGTATTTTGCTTTTTTCTTGTTTACCACACTAGGGAGGACTATGTAATTTCCCAAAGTAATTAGTTTGAACCTAATATAAAGTGGGAAGAGTAAAATTATCTCCTATGATTTGCCCCATTCTTTCTCTTTCTCGTCTCAACTTCTGTCCCTCCTCTTCTTTTCTCTCTTCTCTTCATCTTCCTTTTATCTAACCCTAATATCTCTAACTTCCAACTAGAGGCAAGGCAAGGTTGCTGGTAATGGTGCCAGTGTCGTGGTTGAGGGAAAAAGATCCAAGCGATGAACCAAGGGCCTAGTGGAGGCAGAGAAAGCCTGGATGGAGCCTTAGCAGTGGTAAAAGAGCGAGGCAGAGAAAGACCAGGTGGAGAAAGAACCAAGCAGAGCCTTTCTTTTTTTGGATGAATAAAAATATATATAAACCCAAGAAGAAAAAATATAAAAGGGAAAAGGAAGTGGGTGGGGAGAGGCACAAGGCCAGCTAAGGGAACAAACCTGATCAAAAAAAGGAGACAAACTCTAATAGACACAATCCCTCAAGGGGAGGGGGGAGAATAGAAGATGGGAGATTCTAGGAATCAACAATAAGACTGTTTCTAAGGGAGTCAGGGACCGTGTAGAGCGGGAGCAAGTAGAGCCTTGACAGTGGTGGAAATATGCATTGGATATTTAGAAAGGCCTCGGTAGAGGTATGGTGATCTTCCGAAGAGCCAACCCCTCTCTTTTTACTTATAATCTTAATGAAAAAAAATTGGAAACCTCTATTATGGTAAGAGGGTCCCTTACAACAATAGTAACTCGCCATAGCTAAGGAAGAGTCACCAAAATAGAAACTAACTAGTAAGTGCATAAATAGGAACTAATGTACTTAATTGCTAAGCTACCAAGTAGCTAGGATTTACAATAAAAGAAATTACTAAGTAGGATCCCATGGTTGCCAAAAAGGCTGCTGGAATATCTAGCAGAATATTCTACATGCAATCTTCTTGTAATCTTCTAGATGATCTTAAAATCAAATCTTCTAGGAGATCTTAAAACTAAATCTGCAGGTGGTTTTGTACCAGAATCGCAAAACTTCTTTTTCTCCACTATGATATGCATCAATTCTCCTTGGCTTGGAAAAACTTGTCCTAGAGTTTTGCAAAGTTAAGGAATCAGATCCACATGATCAACCTTCAGTCGTAAGTGGAACCCCACAACCATCTACTTTGTTGACCATCCCTCCATGACTCTGATACCAAATAATGCAAATGACGTCAAACCAAGTAAAGAACCAGTGGGAGATCAACGCAACAGGGTTGGTAAAATAGGAACAAGATCAATAAAAGATGAACTTGGGGAAAAAATGGATATGAAATTGGGAACACACCTAAGCCACAATCAACATCTCACCGACCATGCAAAGCATCTCAACTTGCAACATTATCTCAAAGCCCATATTGCATCTCACGGGGAAAACAGCATAAAGCCATCATCTTTTCTTTTATCTAAAACCGTTGGCTAGAGTACAACCCATCTATTTTTTACGTATGATCACAATAAAAATAATAATAACTCTCCATAACTAAGGACGAGTTCGCCAAAATAGAAAATAACTAGTAGCTATAAAAATAGTAACTTAAGTACCTAATTGCTAAGCAACCTAGTAGCTAGGATTTACAATAAAAGAAACTACTAAATAAGAGCCCATTGTTGCCAAAAAGGCTACTGGAATATAATCTTCTTGTAATCTTCTAGAAGATCTTCATGCAATCTTGTGATCTTCAAATCAAATCTCCTAGTTGATCTTAAAAACAAATCTGCAGATTTTGTACCAGAATCACAAACCTTCTCTCTCTATGACCTACGTCAATAACATAGAGAGATGAAGAAAAGAGTTGGAGTGTGATTTTAACTGATTCTCTATAATTTTTTTTTTTTTATGGATACCAATCAATTGACGAGGTATCAAGAATAAGAATAGCTAGAAAAGCATACACTGTTTTATCACATAAGAAACATCATCTTGCCAACAGGTCTAACATTAAATCACAATAAAGCAGAAGGGATCTCCAATTTATTTAACCATTTAAATTGTCCACTGAGAATTTATTGTGCTGGAAATAACTTCAAAGTTTATGTGAAATCATTCATTTAAACAAACACATAATGCTAGTGCAAGGGGCATGCTTGGTTTAACGGTAAAAGTATGAATGTTGTGATCTGGTGGTCAAGCAGTTGAAACAGGCTCTCAACATTTTTGGGGTAAGGCTGCGTAGTTCTCACCCCCCCAGACCTCGCACGTGCAGGTGCCTCATGCACCAGGTACGCCTTTTTTATAATGCTAGTGCAACTGAAACATTTACATGTTGAAAGGTTTCAAAATGACACTATATCACCACCAATATGAAAGGGTGAGTGAACATTAACAAACCCCAGCAGAAGTTTATCTTTTAGCCCATTATTCCCTTTATATATTCATACGAACAATTCCCATGCACACTCCAAATGAAACCTAAATCAATTATCAAAAGAAATTTAGAAGGCTAAGATGATCTTAAGATTTTATCTGTCAGCTTAATAATGCCTCACACACACACACAGATCAAATGCAGGCACCAACCTTTTTGAACAGCCTTGCATAAGCTTCCCATCTCTTTAGCTGGAAAGAATATCTCCGATCAGCCACAGCTTCAGAAGTTGCAAGTCCAAAGCTGACAGCCACAAGTAACTCTCTTCCACCCTTATCTACTCTGTGAAATTGGAAGTTTCGGGCATGAGTTTGCAAGAGAATATTTATAATGCACTATCCAAATCATCCAGAGGGTAGAGTTACCAAACCTAATAATAACAGCTGCAAGTAGGTGACTTCCTTCGACCCTTAGGACTGGATGTCCCACCTTTAGGGAATTATACTTCCGAAATTCATCAGCTTCAACAGCGGTATCACCCTCCAATCCTTTGGATTGGTAGGATGCATTAATTCTTGGATCATGTAATGCATCTGAGGAAGGCACCTTGTTTTCAGCTTCTTTATAAAGCCAGTGTGCAGCGATTCCATATTCTGCGTTCTCATGCATTCTCTACACAATTAAAGTTTTACTATTATAATGGAGATGGTATAATTCTCATGCGAACGGGAAAAAAATAATAGTACCAGTCTAATAATTTTGTTTTCCATATTGAAAAACAGAACAAGTCTAGCACCTGTGTTCTAATTTGGACTTCCAAAGGTGCACTGTCAGGACCTTGCACTGCAGTATGGAGAGACTGCAATTAGAAAGGGAATGTTAGAGAGAGAGAGAGAGAGAGAGAGAGAAGAGATTGTTCTTGTATACAGAAACATCACCAGATGTTTGGTGCCTTATATGTACAACATTTAAATTGAATTTCAGCAAGCCAACCTTTCTACAACCATCCAAAAACTACTCTCAAATTGAACTTTATAGATCATCCCTCAATTCCCCATCCCCCCCAAAAAAAAAAAAATAAAAAAAATAAACCTTAAATGAGAGGAATAAACATAATAATTCTCCAAATGAAGAAACATCACTAAAGCAGGATCCATGAAGAACTGAAACAACTGGGTTGCTAGAATGTAAGATGCGGAGCCTCATACAATGCAGGAAATGGTGACTGAATAAGGCCGGTCCATTTCAATGTTTAATTAATGCTAGGTAGATGACAAGATTTTGGGATGTTTTCGAAGACATGAGGGAGTGAATTGTTCCTATGGAAAAAAGAATCAGTATGCATGAAGCAGAAACAATCCATATGCCATCTGGCAAGATTCTCAGTGGAAGAATCCATGTGGGAACAGATGGTGAAGGCTGAAAGATCAGGAAGCCCCCGCGCGCTATGCACTTTATCTACTACGTTGGATTAACAACTATCAACCATACAGGCATGAGAAATGAAACTGCAAAATTGAGCTGTAGCCTGGGCAAGAGGTCTTTAGTCAAGATCTGTAAAAGAATGGCCTACCATGTGATGTAGATGACATTCTCAGGCTTTCAGAGTGTTAGATTTTCATCTAAAAAGACCAACCTGTTAAGTGGAGGTACTACCAGGTGAATGACTGAAATGGGGATCCCACTCACAGCCGATGTGGGATCTAACACTCCCACCCTCCCCCCACGTGAAGGTGGGTTCAAAACCACCACACATGGGCTAAGGGGCTAGTTGGTCATTTTTCTGACATCTCCCCCCACGTTAGCCTAGGTATCATATATGCCTCAAAAATCAAGAGCCTTGAGCACTAGGAGAAAAGCACTTGTACCTAACAAGATGAAGTGAATACTCGTCATTTTCTTTCTATCTTTCTATACATAACCAAAGAATGGAAAGGATTTTTCTTCAGTCTCAGGTCCGAGAAGTGCATGATAAATACCGCCAAAGCCTAAGCATGCAAAGGAAATGTTGTGAAGTACTCCAAATAGAAAGCATGGAAAGGTATATCTATAACTTCCCCACAAGGATCAACCCCCCAACCGTCAGTAGCTAGATGGGTAGGTCAAATCAATCCTTGTTCATAAAACATAAATAGGCTTCTCTGGTACATGAAATGAGCCACAACAAATAGGTTCACAACAAAAGAGGCTTTATTAAGCCTAATTAGTGTGGGCTGTTTGTTTTAATTGTTATGAGCTTAGTTATTAGCCCATAAGTGGATTCCAAAGTGGGACAGCTCGAGTCTGCAAAAGCCGTAGGATAGGGAAAGTTATCCACTAGTAGTTTTCACTGCCCTTGTGGTTCTGTTATTGGAGGTTCCACCTCTAACCATTCACTCTTTGGGCCAGAGAAACCTATCCCCGCAGAAAGGGGATACTTATTCGAAGTAACAAAACAGTAAAGGTGGAGAGCAAAAGAAAGGGGAAGAACATGCTACCAAAGCAAGGAACAAGCCCAGTAAAGCTAACAAGGGGAATTGGGGTTCTTTCATCTGTGGAGGACCTCACAGAGTCCGTGAGTGCTCGAAGAAAGAAAAATGGAGTGCATTGATCGCAGATGATGGACAGGAGGGCATTTAGGTTGCCGTGTGAACTCGGTGCAAATGCTGAATGCCCATCTACAAAAGGAGCCGGGTATTAGAATTAGACAATCTTCCTTGTTGTATGTTGATATGAAGATCAATGGGCATGCTATGCAAGCTATGGTAGATGCTGGAGCCATGCGTAGTATATTGGCTAGTGATGCTGCTAAACAACTTGGGATGAAGCTAAAGACGAACCTAAGCCATATCAAACCCATGGATGTTGAAGCATCACCGGTGGACAGAATAGTTGAAGGGGTGACGATACACTTGGGTGAGTGGCAATGAAAAGGTAATCTGCCCATGATGCCGCGTCATACTTACCAACTCATCTTGGGGCAAGATCTGATGGTAGAGGCAAATGCTATGAAATTTTGAAAGTTGTACATGTGGCTGGTGCCTACGGTGGGACAGCAA
The DNA here is from genome assembly GCF_013358625.1 of Macadamia integrifolia. Classification (NCBI taxonomy): domain Eukaryota; kingdom Viridiplantae; phylum Streptophyta; class Magnoliopsida; order Proteales; family Proteaceae; genus Macadamia; species Macadamia integrifolia. The sequence continues at coordinate 27,114,348 of NC_056569.1, read as the reverse complement.
GGGATGGATTTTTGCTCTTCCCCATTCAGGCTTCTCTTTTCTTTGTTCTCTCTCTCTCTCTATATATCTATCTATCTATCTATCTATCTATCTATCTATCTATATATATATACATATAATCTGATTTCTCCTCTCTCCTCTTAATCCTCCCATTAATTTCTTTTCTCTTCTGTATTTCGGTTCTTTTTCCTTTATTCTTTTAAATATGAAACATATAATCAACTGTTATGTGCAGCCAAATAGGTGAGTTTAACCCATTTCTATTTTCTGTGGTGTTTCACAAAACCTTTTTTATGTCTGATCTAATTTGTTAATCCTGCTTCATGTTCTAATTAATCTCTCTTGTTGTTCCTCAAATCGATTCTATCAATTATTTGAAGTTTCTTGTGAAATATTCTGGTCTATTAATTGCTAATAGCCAAAATCCTGATTTCTGGACAGAATTGATTCACAGGTTTGCATTTTTTTTCTTTTTTTTTCCGGCTAAAGGTCAGCAAAGAGTATACTAAAATGAAAGCAAACGAGCCAAAAACCCAGCTTCTTATTCCACCTTTGGCATTGCCACAAGCAGAAAAGGAAGCTAGGACTAATACTAGAAAACACCCTGTGGGCCCTTATAGGTCACAAGAAACGGTATTTCTGTTTCCTAGTTGCATCCCAATCTATATCGTCAATAAAGAATCTTCGGGGCATCCCCAATTTCTGACGACCATAGAGATTTTTAATTCTGGGTTATATTTTCTGAGTTCTATAATTTCTCCTCTGGTTGCACAGTTTTGGTTTTCCATTTTTCTTCCCTCCTCGGCTTGCTTCTTTTATCTATTATCTCCATGGTGATTTAGTACAATGGCCCATACTTGCAGACTTGTTTAGGATCTGTTGATCCCATGCATGCATTAATGATACATTGGCTCCCACTCCTATGACTATGTGTAACACCCTAATTTGATATTTATACCCCTACTTGTAGACAGGCAAGAAGAAAGAGCAGAGGAAGCCAATGCTGGCATGGTTGGCAGCTGTGGAGTGCCAAGAAGGCAGAAGTAACCCCACCTGCTCCTGTTTAGCTTGCCAATATCACTGGGGAACTCATCAGGAGGTGTGGACAAAGAGGTAAATTTAATTACAAGACTAAGTATAGCAAGAAAAAAAAAAAAGGTGCGACATGAGGACTTTCCAGGGGGTCATCCATCCTAATACTACTCTCACCCAAGCACGTGTAACTACAGAGTTTTAATGGGATCTGGTGCATTAGAGCTGGTGGTATGATCACACCCAAACCGGTAGGTCCAAAACCGACTGGCCGGTTTTGCCTGGCAGTGTGTAATTTTTGGGTTTTTGCACTGTGGGGCCCACCTCTGCTGTGCAAATTCCCATTTTGCCCTTATGGAAAGAGACCTAATTGAGGGTATAATATATATTTTATACCAATAAACACAAAAGGGAAATTAAATTTACAAATTTAATTACATATTAGTTAAATTAGGTATTATATACAATTTTTTGGATTTTTTTGTGTTGTGGGGCCCACACCTCTACTGTACAAATTCCCATATTGCCCCTATGTAAAGAAGCCTAAAAGAGGTATGGAAAGTATATTTTAATGTCAGTAAATAAGTGGGGGAAAATAAATTATACAAATTAATTACATAGTAGTAAGTTAAATAATATATATATATATATATATATATATAAAGGCCAGCCAGTTTGGGCTGCCTTGTATAAAGGCAAATAAGAGCTGTAATTCACCCCTAAATCGTGGCTGCTGAAAACAGAAAAGGAAAGAAGAAGGAAGAAGAAGAAGTAAGAAGAGAATTACTGCACCGTAGAATTATGCAGGATCAGAATCAGTCTCAGGTGAGTAATATAGACCAGTACAGTAGGGTTAATTGGGTAATTACACATGTAATTGGTAGCTGGGGTTAGGATTTTTGCCAACTGGGAACTGCCAGGGAAACCCTGTGCAGAGAATTGTTGCCCAGTAAGAAAAACCGCAACCCAGGAAAGGTTTTAGGGACCCAACTTGTTGGGGATTTATCCTTGTAAACCCTAGAACCTAGGGTTCCTTTGAATTCAGTGCTGAATTGGTGTAAATCAGAGCTGGAACAAGGTGTATGGACAGAATTCTGTTAAAACCCTAACATAGGAGTTTAATTCAGATTTTTAGTTTTATAAATCCCATCCCTAAAATTCTGATATGAGCTTAAACTGAATTCAGATACGCTCTTTTAAATATGTAGGCAGGTATATCAATTCTGAATGGAGCAAATGAATGGGGAGCTGAATCAATTGATTTTCAGAATTCATATACCCTTGTTGTCTGCTAAAAGTTTGCAGAATTTCATATAAAATTTTAATATTAACAGTTGGAAACCCAGAAATGGGTCAATGGAAGCCCAAAAACATGTACCCAAGCCCCACATACATAATTGAAAACTAGGATTGAGGAATTAACCACAATCAGGGTTACAGTAAGCAGTGCAATACTGGCACAATTAAAATTCTGCAGAAAACAAGTGAACCGACAGGTCCCGACTGGTCAACCAATTTTCTTCCCAGCCAACCTGCCGGTTGGGGTTCCAGAAGCCCAGAATTAGCTGCTGTGAATGGGCAGTAAACCTGAATTTAAATTAGAACCTGTATACCTATGTTACACTAGGCCTACACCTGAAACAGACCTGGTGAAAATGAGGGACTGTGCTCGGAGATTCTGGGACACCCTACCTTAGTGTAGGACCCACTAGTGGTTTCCCTTTCTGTGACCTTAGTAGTGAAGGAAGATGGAAACCCAGACGGTGCAGTGGGGGAAAGTCAATGCCTAATTAGAATTTGGAAACTAAGGTGATGTACTTAGACAAGCTGGGGTAGAGTTATAGAAATTTATTTTATAAATAATGATTTGGAATATCTTGTGAAATAGGAAATAAGTTGCTGTAAGAGCACATAATTGAACAAAAAAGTTAACTTTTTAGGAGATTGGACACCAAGGTGAGTGGGTGCCCTGACTTATTTTATGGAATGTTTCCGTACTTTAGTGTTTATGCCTGCTCATGTGGAGTGTGATGGTTACTGTGTTATGGATTTATTTTATATAAAATTATATGTTTCACATGTTGTATGATTTTACCGACTTGATGTGATCGAAGTTTTATGGATGTGTAGTATGATAGTTATGTGGGTGATAATTGCAATATTGACGGTCTGAGGCACGGTCTGGCCGAGGTTCTTTCCGGTACCGTGTGCTCAGAACTCAATGTAACAATTGTGACCACGGATATGTGACTGGATGTTATGGATGCTATGGATGCATGTAGATGCATATAGTTAGAATCACACCCCAATACTACAACCCATTGTCCATAGGGGGATAGGTACGGACTAATCCTGACATATGTGGCTGCATGATCAGCAGTACACTTCCATGGTATGACGTATTGTACCCAGAGATGGATAATAGCGAGGTACGACATACTATACACTTGACTGCCAATGTTACTAACCTAGGGATTAGCTGGGGGACCAAGGTTCTTTCCAGGACTAGCTGACTCCTGCCTGCAACGAGCTTGTATTTCTGAGGCCCAACGTACAGGGTAGGGAATGCCACCTATGTTGCGTAGCACTATACCTCTGATTTCAGACTTAGTAATGGACTAGGCAGTAGTGTAATGTTAAATGAAATCATGAGCATCATATGAGTTGTGAAGCATGCATTGCATCATTTGTATTGTGTTTGCTTTCTTGCCCACCCCCTCACTGAGCATGACGTGCTCACCCCTTCTATTTATTTCTTCTAGATGTTGAGACCAGTATTTTGCCGATATTTTGCTCTGATTATGAGACAATGGCCATGGATGACTTGGCCAATCTTTAAGAAGATGAAATCGACCATGGACCCGACTGCGAATGCGATGACTGTGCCTAGGAAGGCCAGTTCTTCTGAGGAATAGGATGGACTATTCCTATCTTTTTGTGTATATATTTCTATTAATGGGTACACTGATGTATATAGTCTACTACTGAGATACTGTAAACTATGTAAATATTCTCTTTTTGTAAGGTATGTAACTCACATCTGGATAATTGTAAATATATCTTGTCACTTAGTTGGCACTAGAGCTTATATAAATATATTATTGTTGGACTGTGCATGTGTATATGATCTCTGATCTTTAGCAGTGCAATTGTGGTGTTATGATCTGCCCTAGTCTAGATCCTGGGGAAACAGGCTGACTGGATACGGTGATGTGTCCAGTGCCGCAAGCCTTGGCCTATTGGAGGCAAGGCCAGGGTGTGACACTATGCCTCTAAGTTAGTCTAGTATTTCTATTTGAACAAGCGATACAAAAAGAATTCAAATACAAATTGCAGTGTGTATCGACGGAAAAGAAATTGTATGTGTTGAATGGATCAGAGAAGGCAGGGCTCCCCTACAAACCGG
>NC_056569.1:27086413-27109882 GCF_013358625.1 Macadamia integrifolia | reverse complement strand
AATTGTTCCTATACCGTTTGAACTATCAATAGGGTATTAGGCATCAAAATTTGGATATTTATAGAAGAGGAATAATAATCCATTCCTTGTCAAGTGGGACTTGTACCACTTTTCTGTTTTTATAATACGTGAAGAGTGAGGAAATAAAAGGATAATTCTGTTATAACACATCCCTAAACATGTAACAGGGAAGGTCGATAGGGTTAATAGTCGAGGGAAGTAGAAATAATTAGTGCTTCCAAGCTGCACTAGAGAATAAAAGAAAAAAGAAAAAAAGGCATACCTGGTGCACGAGGCTCCAATGCGGGGGGTCGATAACTCCACAGCCTTACCCCGAAAATGTTAAGGGGCTGTTTCGACCACTTGACCACCAGGTCGCAACATTCATACCTAGCCACTAGACCAAGTTGCACTAGTGAATATCATGATATTCCCGGGCCAGGGGTCTCAGCAGCCTATGGGACTCAAGCTAGATATAGATGAGGTCTTTTGGCATCATTCTTGCTAAGCATTGTGCATTTTTGCTTTTTTTCGTTCTTCCTATCAATGGCTATTTGTTGGGAGTATGGGTAGCATGTACAAACTCACGCGTATGCCATTAAAAATCGTTTTTTTGGTTGTGTAGTTTTCTATGAGCTATAGCTATTGGCATACTACTTTATACCTTCATCTATCTATCTATCTATCTATCTAATATATATATATATATAATCTTACGGTTCAGGCTAGAATGTAATGCCCCAAATTTTGGAACCTTAGAATAGATATCTTTTTTGTGTTATTTTCTAGACTTGGTTAATTATTTAAAGTTAGGCTTATTTAATTACTTAATGAGTTAGTGATGGGGACATCAATCCAAGTTTTAGGGTTTACCAAAGGAGGCGACATAGAGAACCATCCAGCCTGGGCTCTATTTGGCTGGATGGATGAAGATCAGATTGGGGCCCACCTTTGGAGAGCCACGTAGGAACTCAAACAACTGTCTATGGGCCCCACTAGCAGTCAACCCAAGGAGGAGTTTATTTTCTTTTTTCTTTCATTAGGAGGTAAATCTATTTTAATTAAGTAGTATTCTTATTTCCCTAAGAGGGTAGGACTCCTTACCTATTTAGCATATTTTGTTTCTTTTATTCCTTTTATTTGTTTCCTAAAGTATTAGAACTCTTTTATTTAGCAGATTCTGTTTGGATTTTTTTTTTCTTAGAGTTTATTTTATAAATACATTGTAAGGCCGATGGCCAGATTTTTCAATGAATGAATAAGAAGAAAGAAAGCAGAATTGTGAATGACACAAAGCTCTGTTCTCCCCTCCCCCAACGTGATTCTCTGTTCTCTTTTCTCATCAGCGATGGGCTTTCTTCCTCTTCTCTCTATCGGCAGTTAAGGTAAGCTGTTCCCCCCCCCCCCCTTCTTCCTCTATTCTTTCACTTCTGGTTTTTCTTTTCTTCTCTTGTATCTCCCCAAACAAGAAACCCCTGCCTGTTGTTACTAAGATATATAATACAGACTTCTATTCGTAACCCCCCTCACCCCAGTTACATGCTTAATCTCTGCAGCCTTCCTTTCTTGGTTTCTTACATTTAACCTTTGTGATATTCCTGCATATGAACAATAACTGATTTCTTTTCAATACTTGACTGCAAACTGAGGACTGGGCATAGTATTTATTACTGTTAAGAACACTGAAATGCATGCACCCCTTTGGTACTTTATTATGACTTGTTCCCACCCCCATATTGCTTGATCTAGTTCTGTTAAGTCAATGCTATTGCCTAGGAACTTTATTGTTTATTGCTTCTATGGTTTTCTTGGTTTTAAAACTTGAATTTAAATCATTTGTGCTGCTGTTCAATCTTACTGACTACCCACATTTAGAGTTCAGTCCATGATTATTGTGGTAAAGATAGCCAACCTATATAGGGGCCTTATTGCCTAGGGTTTCCCCTATTCACTATCACTGTTTACATGTCTTGTCTTTTGAGATCCAATCTCTGTCACAATTTGTCCATAGTTGAGTCTGAGCTAAAAGAGTGTTATCTTAGGTTAGAAGATACCCTCTTTTCCTTCGTTTGGCGGGGCCAAATACCATTGGATGCTATTCCCACCAGAAACACATTCTTGAGAGGGAAATTTCTGACCTTAGGATCGAGAGGGCCAACTACCTATCTCAATTGGAGATTCTAAGTAGGCCTTGAGTCTTTGTTGGCAACCACACCTTGGCTGCCCTCTTTCTTTATGTCCACCTGTAGTGGTAGAGCATACCAAAACATCTCTGAACCTCCTAGTACCACCGTTCATCCGGATCAATGGGCAAGAGTCCTCCAACAGAACGAAGAGTTTCTAGGAAACCTTCAAACTGAATTAGTTGCCAGTAGGACTGAACGAGAAACATTGTTGGCTAATAGGGAAGCACAGGCTATTCGTCTCTAGACCCTTACCACTAGGCTTGCCGCCCTTGAGACAAATGCCCTAAACTCAGATGGACGGTAAGACCACTATACCTTAGGCACTGGACCTAGAACAAGAGTCCCTAACCTTGAGATAGAGAACGATGACAACCACACTGATGGTTATAACCGGATAGGGGATAATTTTCTAGGCACAGGGCGTGATAGAGGTCGGGGTAGGGGTCGAGGACCCAAGGCACCATACCCAATATGGAGATGATGAGGGTTATGAGCATTATGATAGGGGTTTTGATGTCAGGCGAATGATTAAGGTAGATGCCCCCAGATTGATGCTAGGATCCTCCTAGATTGGATTAAGCAGATGGATAGGTACTTTGAGTTTTATGATATGCTCGAGGAAGTCTGCTACAGATTTGCTAAGTTCAAGCTTATCGGAGCCGCCCAGGACTTTTGGATAGGCCTAGAGTACCAACAGGCCAACCTAGGACTTGAGCCAATCACAACATGGGTAGAAATGCAGGAGAGGCTCAAGAGGGAATTCTTCCCTATCACCTATAGGCTACAGTTGTTGAATGACATGAATACCCTAAGGCAAGGAAAACTGACTGTGACCGAATACATGAGCAAGTTCAATGAGTTGAAAATTAGAAGCCATATTAGGGAGGATGTTGAGCAGACACTGTCTAGATTCCTTACTGGGCTCAACTCTGAAATCTAGTCATGTATGGCACCCCACCTAGTGCGAGATGAACTTTCAAGCTGGGGAGTCCCACTTTAGGAAACCACCCCAAGGCTCAACTGGATTCCGAAAACCCCCTACTGCACCACAACAACAATTGAACAATAGGGGCAAAGGAATCTTGGGAGAAGCACCCAAGAGTAGTGGGCAACAACAATGCTTCAAGTGTAGAGGGTATGGTCACTTCTCCAGAGAGTGCCCTAACAGGAACCTCTATGTGGGGGAGCAGACTCCTGAAGAAGGTGACCAAAAGGGTTTTCAGGACCATGAGTATGAGGACCATAAACCAGATGAGACCATATCTGATGAGGATGCTAAGGAGGCCGGTGACCTCAAGCTCGGTATTGTGCAATGTATGGTCTCACAACCAAGGAGTAGCGATGATTAGCGGCGAACTAATATTTTCATCACTTACACATGTTATCAGGGCAAGAACTACCGCGTTACCATAGACAGCAGGAGTTACATGAATGTGGTCACCAAGAGCGTTGTCACTCGAATGGGCCACGAACCTGAACCCCACCCCAAGCCTTATAAGGTTGCCTGGGTAGATCAATCCACCATCCCCGTTAGTTTGAGGTGTCTAGTTCCCCTACACTTTGTAAGATATGAGGATCGAGTATGGTGTGATGTCTTAGAGATGGATGTTGCCCATATCATCCTCAGTAGACCTTGGTTATATGACCGGGATGTCACCAATTATGGGAAGTCTAACACCTGTGTCTTTGAGTTCCAAGGGAAGAAGATTAGGCTGACCCCCCAGTACCCCTAAGGAATTAAGGGTTCCAAAACACAAGGGAAGTACATCCAAACACACCCCCACCAAAACACTCAACATTTTAAATCAACAACAATTTAAGGAGAGTGTCTAGAGTCAGGGGTGATTTATGCTCTAGTTGCCATACAGAGTAATACCGATAAGTCACGCTTATTCATTAAGGCTCCTAGAGAATTACAACCCTTGTTGAAGAAATTTGAGAGGTTATTCCCTAAGGAACTACCTGATGAGTTACCGCCTATGTGTGCCATCCAGCACATTATTGACTTAGTTCCAGGGTCCTCTCTCCCGAACTTACCCCATTACCGAATGAATCCCAAAGAACACGCTGAACTCAAATGGCAAGTGGATGAACTGTTACAGAAGGGATTCATTAGGGAAAGCCTTAGCCCGTGTGCTATACTTTCCTTGCTCACGCTAAAGAAAGATGGCACCTGACGTATGTGTGTTGATAGTAGGGCCATCAATAATATCACCATCAAATATAGGTTCCCTATCCCTAGACTTGATGACATGTTGGATATGATGGCCAACTCTTCGATCTTTTCGAAGAGTGATCTCAAGAGCGGGTACCACCAGATTAGAGTTAGGCCTCGAGATGAGTGAAAAACAGCCTTCAAGATGAAGGATGGCCTCTTTGAGTGGTTAGTCATGCCTTTTGGCTTGTCAAATGCACCTAGCATCTTCATGAGGATAATGAATCAAGTGCTCCAACCATTCATTGGCAAGTTCCTAGTGGTTTACTTTGATGACATCCTCATCTATAGTAAGACCCCGTCTTCCCACTTGGATCACTTACAGAAGGTTTTTCATGTGCTTTTACAAGAGAAACTCTATGTCAACCTCAAGAAGTGCACCTTCATGAGTGATCAAGTCATCTTCCTAGGATTTTTTGTGTCAACTCAGGGAGTATCTGTAGACCCTGAGAAAGTGAGAGCGATTATAGAGTGGCCTGAGCCAACTAATGTCGATGAGGTACGAAGCTTTTATGGCTTAGCCACTTTCTACAGGAGGTTTATCTACCGGTTTAGTTCCATTATGTCTCCTATCACTGATTACATGAAAAATAAAGAGTTTCAATGGACTAAGAGTGCTACGAAGGCCTTCAATGAGATTAAAAAGCTTATGACTGAAGCTCCAGTCCTGCACCTCCCGGATTTCTCTAAGGTCTTCGAAGTGAATTGCGATGCATCTGGTATTGGAATAGGTGGTGTTCTAGGACAAGAGGGCCACCCTGTTGCCTATTTTAGTGAGAAACTTAATGAAGCTAGGCAACAATATTCCACATACGACAAAGAATTCTATGCGGTTGTCTAATTATTGCACTATTGGTGACATTACCTTTTACCGCAAGAATTCGTGCTATTCTCTAACCACCAGGCTCTGAGATACCTGAGTGCCCAAAAGAAACTTAACTAGAGACATGCCAAGTGAGTTGAGTTTCTCCAAGAGTGCACTTTTGTACTCAAGCACAGACTTGGTGTCGAGAACACTGCTGCAGATGCACTGAGCCGGGTGAATATGTTCCTCAGTCGCACCAATGCTAGGAGTCGGGCTAATGTGTTACTCCAGGCAATGAGTGTAGAGGTTGTAGGGTTCGAGCGAGTCAAGGACCAATACCCCACCTGTCCTGATTTTAGTGAGCCATTCACTTCCTTGAGTGAAGGCAACTCGATCAACTGCTCGGACTACCTACTTAGGGAGGGTTTCCTTTTTAAAGGTAGCAAGTTGTGCATTCCCAGGACCTCACTTCGAGATTTCTTGATCTGGGAATTGCACGCTGGGGGCATCATTGGCCATTTCAGTCGAGATAAGACCATCACCCTCGTTAAGGTCCGATTCTTTTGGCCATGACTGAAGAGGGATGTTGCTAGAGTTGTGAGTTAGTGTAGGACATGCCAAACTGCCAAACAACAAAAGTAGAATACTGGTTTATACACTCCCCTACCTGTTCCCTATGCCTCGTGGCAAGGCCTTAGCATAGATTTCGTGCTTGGTATGCCAAAAACTTCGAGAGACCATGATTCTGTTTATGTGGTTGTAGATCGCTTTTCGAAGATGGCCCAGTTCATTCCATGCTCTAAGACCTCTAATGCATCTATAGTAGCCAAACTTTTCTTTAATGAGATTGTCAAGTACCATGGGTTACCCCTCACTATAGTGTCCGATAGGGATGTTAAGTTCACCAGCCATTTTTGGACCCTATGGCGGATGATGGGTACTAAGCTTCGTTTCTCCTCTGCCTTCCACCCTCAAACTGATGGCCAGATCGAGGTTGTCAATAGGAGTCTGGGAAATTTGTTACGTTACCTCATAGGAGAGCACCTTACTAGTTGGGATCGAGTCCTCACCCAAGCCGAGTTTGCGTATAATTGTTCTAAGAACCGAACCACTGGTCTGTCACCCTTTGAGGTTTATTTAGGTTACTAACCTTGAACCCCCATAGACCTTGTCCCTATTGTGTCTAACTCTAGAACTTCCCCGCTAGCCGAGTCCTTTGCACAGTACATACATGATTTACATACAGACATAAAACGATGGATAACACTGAGCAATGGTCAGTATAAGTCTAGGGTAGATGTGCATCGGCAACTACAAGAATTTCAAGAAGGCGATATGGTGATGGTCAGAATCAAGCTGCAACAATTTGTCAAAGGGAAAGCGAGCAAACTACATGCTCGTAGTGCTGGTCCTTTCAAGGTTCTCAAACGAGTAGGTACCAATGCTTATGTCCTTGATTTTCCAGTCGATATGGGAATCTGCAATGTTTTTAATGTAGAGGACCTTGTCCCCTTCCACTGCACATCTACTGTTGTTTCCTTTTACCCAGATGACCTTGAGAATTTCCCTTTTGTATTCAATGACACTGTTGATAATGCCTCTTCCCTTCCCCCTACCTCCATACCACCTATACCTAAAATTGCCAAGAGGGCTGAAGTGGTCGAGGGAATCCTTGACGAGAAAGTTATATCCACAAGAGAGGGAGGTTCACGAGAGTTCTTGGTCAAATGGAGAGGGCATCCCGAGATTGATAGTACATGGATCACTATGGAGGAGCTTCAAAAGCTCAACCCGGACATGCTTGAGCATCATATGAGTTTTAATTCACCGGGGGTGAATTCTTTCAAGCCGGGGAGAGTTGATGGGACACCAGTCCAAGTTTTAGGGTTTACCAAAGGAGGCGACACAGAGAACCATCTAGCCTGGGCTTTATTTGGCTGGAGGGATGAAGTTCAGATTGGGGCCCACCTTTGGATAGCCACGCAAGAACTTAAACAGCTGTATATGGGCCCCACTAGCATTCAACGCAAGGAGGAGTTTATTTTCTTTTTTCTTTCATTAGGAAGTAAATCTATTTTAATTAAGTAGTATTCTTATTTCCCTAAGAGGGTAGGACTCCTTACCTATTTAGCAGATTCTGTTTCTTTTATCCCTTTTATTTGTTTCCTAAAGTATTAGAACTCTTTTATTTAGCAGATTCTGTTTGGATTTTTTTTTTTCTTAGAGTTTATTTTATAAATACATTGTAAGGCCGATGGCCAGATTTTTGAATGAATGAATAAGAAGAAAGAAAGCAGAATTGTGAATGACGCAAAGCTCTGTTCTCCCCTCCCCCAATGTGATTCTCTGTTCTCTTTTCTCATCAGCAATGGGATTTCTTCCTCTTCTCTCTATCGGCAGTTAAGGTGAGCTGTTCCCCCCCCCCTCTCTTCTTCCTCTATTCTTTGACTTCTGGTTTTTCTTTTCTTCTCTTGTATCTCCCCAAACCAGAAACCCTTGCCTGCTGTTACTAAGTTATATAATACAGACTTCTATTCGTACCCCCCTCACCCCAGTTACATGCTTAATCCCTGCAGCCTTCCTTTCTTGGTTGCTTATATTTAACCTTTGTGATATTCCTGCATATGAACAGTAAATGATTTCTGTTCAATACTTGACTGCAAACTGAGGACTGGGCATAGTATTTATTACTGTTAAGAAGATTGAAATGCATGCACCCCTTTGGTACTTTATTATGACTTGTTCCCACCCCCATATTGCTTGATCGAGTTCTGTTAAGTCAATGCTATTGCCTAGGAACTTTATTGTTTATTGCTTCTAAGGTTTTCTTGGTTTTAAAACTTGCATTTAAATCATTTGTGCTGATTTTCAATCTTACTGACTACCCACACTCAGAGTTCAGTCCATGATTATTGTGGTTAAGATAGCCACCCTATATAGGAGCCTTACTGCCTAGGGTTTCCCCTACATCAGTTAGCCTAGTGGTTAGTACCTTGACTATCTAGAGGTCCTAGGTTCAATCTTGTTAGTAGTGTAAGTAAGGGGGTTTTTATTTAAATTATTTCTTTTCTTTTATTTTAAAACATTCTTCTCTTTCAAATTGTTGTGGACCCCACCCTTGCAGACAAACCGTGGGAGTGTGGGAGAGAGAAAAAGAGGGGGAATAGAAGAAAGGGCGTGGTCTATAAAGAAAGAAATAAAGAAAGAAGGAAAGAAAGAAAGAAAGAGGGGATTTGGTGCATACTTCTCTCCTCACACCAGGTAATGAAGCTTCCTCTTATTTTATAGTTTAAATTGTTGGTTTTGCTGGTTCTTCTTTTGGGACAGGGGTCTTATCCTATGTTGTAGATGCTGGTTTCTTCATATGGGATCAAATCTAATATTCTTTTTGGGACCCAATATAGGACCCAAATCAAATGCCCAGTATTTAAGGTTTTTGGGACTCTTTTTTAATTGTTTTTAGTGTTAGGGTTTTCTTGGGACCCAAACCGTGTGACCCAAATCTAGGACTTAGATTCAATTCATAGGGGCCAAGTATAATATTCTTTATGGGACCCAAATCTGGGACGAGATAGTCATTAATATAGGATATTACTAATTTCAGATTGTGACCTCCTGGACACTTGGGACTCAAAAGGGAAATAACACTTTTGCAAACGGAGGTAAGTGGAATTGTAGTAAGTATACACCACAGTGTTGTCTGCATGAGATGATTTTAATGGCCTGTTGAATGTTGTAATTGAGCTATATTCATATGTGGTGTATGCTATGTCATATGTGCTAGATATTAAATTATACTGAAAAGGGATCCTGAGTCAACGTGGATGTCGTTTTAAGCACTCTTTAAAATATCTTGATTGGTGTTTTTATTATTGTGACTAAATGTGGTTTTGTGAGAGAGCGAACCTATGAAAGTGTGAGAGGGCAAGTGGATTGCTCCGTACCGGACCAGAGAGGGGTGTCCCGTTGAGCCGCGGGACTTATACCCACTGTGCATAGTGGTGTATATTTAGTCATAGAGGGGGTGACAACAGTGTGATTGTATAATCGTGTGATTTGCAGGGGCCAAGTTTCCCTCTCATATCCCGGAATGGTAGCATCTCAATTCCCCCAATTCCGGCTAAGTGTGAAAATGGGATTTTTGCAAATGGTTATGTTTAAACATAAAGATAATTTTGAAAATAAAAGTAATCGTTTTTAATCATTGTATGTGGTTTGTTGTTTCTGTGTTGTTCCCTTATTACATTCTATCCTACTGGGTTGTAAGCTCACTCCATTAAATATGACATTTTAGGAGTAGATTTGTGGTACGAGATGCAGCATATTCGAGGGTGACCTAAAGCTTTCTATTAGTTATTTTACTTTAGTAGATGATTGTAGTAGGATGCTGTTTCATGTAAACTCTGACAAAGTTTTTTTTTTATTTATTTTTTTTTTTTTTTTTTTTTTATTTTTTATTTTTTATTTTGGGAATACACCTTAGATTGCCACCAATAGGTATGATTTGGGATATTTTATCGTAGTTGTTTTATTTTATTGACACTTGAATTTTTTTGAGTTCTCATATGTCTGGTTTTTGGTGAAGTTTTTGGATCATTTGATCATTGCCTGACAGGGCTGTACCCTTACCAATATCTGGGTTTGGATCATGACATAGAAAAAAAAAAAAAAAGAGCAAATAATCGAATCAGCCGAAATCATTTTCAGCGCAGCAAACAGGTTATCATTGTTTAGTCAGGTAATGTTTTGATCTTCTTTCAGATTCCTTTTTATCTTTTTTCTCAAGCTATGTAGGATTCAATTGGTCATACAATCAGAACATGGTATTGACTCTTAGATAGGAGGATATTGACCTGATATCCACTGCCTTTGGGATTAACAATATAGTCATCAAACTCACCATCAATGGGGGTCCAAAGCCTGCATAGCAGAAGAAGAAGAATGCCAAAATTCAGTTTCAGTTGAAGATAATGCATTTTTTTAAGTTGTAACTAAAGCAATGAAGTCACTACCTCACTATTTTCTACTCAATTTTAGGAGCCAGAATACAATATTTATCCTGACTTAATAGTAAAGTATTACTCATGCATTAAAATCATTAGCTAATTAATTGAAACAGAGTTCTTTCAATATGATCACTAGACTATAAAAAATATATATGCAGGCAGAGTTTAAACAAAAAAATTGAATAACTGAAATATATATGGAAAGCAGGCATGTATGGAACACCTTTGGCTTAGAAATTTTTCTCCAAAAAGAAAAAAAAAGAAAGAATAATATGACATCTTCATTCACCTGTGTACAATGTTAAGAAGATTGTAGCAACACTCAACTGCAGCTCCATGTAGTGTCCCTCTTTTATCCCCAACAATCACCCTTAGTGCACGTGCATCATAAATATTCCTGATGCCAACATCTTTACGTTTCATCTATTTATTAAGAATGATCAAAGAGAATAGAAAGTACTTTAGTTTAATGGAAAAAAGCATTGACATCACAGCAAGGTTTTTATTCAATGAAATTCCACCCCAAAATTATTAATTGTGTAAATATTGAAGGTAAGGCATGCCACATTTTCCATCAAGTAATTCAAGTGGTTAAAGGACAATACCCAGAAATAAAATAAATAAAATACACATTTTACAATTCAAAACATAAATATATGAATTTCTCAAACAGTAGTAGTATATACAACAATATATCTTAAATACTTCCAATTTTTGTCAAAATGATCCCTGATATAAACTTCTAACTAAAAGATCCAATGTTTGAGTTAATCTTTATTTTCACCATATAAATAGTAGTTTGAAAACTGAAGGAACTTCTCAAGTATGCTAAAAAAAACTCATCTATAGAAAAGCCTTGAAGAAATCCTTTGATCATAAAAGCTATATCAAGGCAATGATTCCTGATTGACCCCCTAAGCCTATGAGAGAAGCTCCCTCAAAACCTCTTATGTCCGTCACCTTTCCAGCAGTGCCTCTGGCTAGAAATTCTCCTACCTCCACTCCTTCCTCTCCCTTTCCCAATCCCTCGCCCTCCAGCGTTAACCCTTCCCCTACCTCTCCTCCTCCCTCTGCCAAGACCTGGGCCTTTGTAGCCAATTCCTCCCACAACCCCTCCAGAGATGGCCATCTCTTGTTCTTCGTCCCCCCTCAGTAGTCGACGATTTGAAGGTTGACCTGTGCCCTTCAGGCCTTCTTGAGCCTGAAATTGCTAAGTGGAAGTTCCATTTGATCAGGCACTTCTTGGAGAGTAGACCCCCTTTCAACATCGTCAAGTCCTCTTTGTCCAAAACAATGGCGAGCGCACAGCCAGTCTTCTATGTTCATGCTGCACAATGGAGTTTTCATTTTCAACTTCTCCATGGAATAAGATAAACAGAAAGCCCTTAAAGGAGGACCTTGGCTAAAAGATAAAAAGCCTATCTTCTTGAGACAGTGGATCAGTATACCATCTTCAACAAAATCGAGTTCAAATCCATCCCAATCTAGGTGGCCTTGCCAAACCTTCCTCGTCATTTTTGGTGCCCTCAAGGTCTTAGCATTGTGGGTTCTACCATTGGCAAGACCTTATTTTGTGATCAGAGAACTAAAATCATGGATCGGCTTGCTAATGCGCGAATTTGTGTAGAAATCTCTGCAGATGAAGCTCCTCCCTCTGTTGTTACCATCATGAATTCTGAAGGTTTTTCCTTTGAGCAACAAGTACGTTATGAATGGCTCCCTCCTCATTGTGAGATTTGCAAATCCTTTGGACATCTTTCCAAAGCTTGTGCCCCCAATCCTCCTATACAAATACCGTCTCTCCTTCTCCTAGATCGCCAATTGCTGAATCTATCCCTGCAAATGGTCCGAGTGCCTCCCTGGCTAGAAATAATAATATGCATGGTCATTCTCCCTCTCCAACCCATCATCGTGGTCGGAAAAAGCTCTGACACTGGCGTAGACACAACCGAATCCCCATGGCTGTCCCTCAACCTGATGATGAAGACAACCCTTTGTCCACTAGGCCAACTTCACATGATCCAAAGGACTACGACCCCTTTTCCGTTAGGCACAATCGCTTTAGCCTCCTACTATCTGCCTCAGATGCTGATGATGGTGACCTTTCTTGTTCTGAGGATGACGGCTCTGTTGCCTCGCTAAAACCCTATGCCCTTGCACTTGTGAACCCTATGGCCTCTGCACCCTTCGCTACTTCACTGCCTCACCCTCTCCCTTTTGCAGCTACAACTTTGATAAACCGTTCCATCGACTTATCCTCTACCCCACTCGACACATCATCCATCCTCCTTGTTGTGGACCCCACCACTCACCCTCACCCTCTTCCCAGCAACACTCATAACCTCTATTAACCACCTTCGGTTCGGCCTTCCACCTTCACTGATCCGACCTACCTTACCGCCTTTGTAAACCACTTTCAGCCCGATGCCTCCTTAAGCCCCAATTCGAGTCATATCATTGGGTTTGTCTACCCGTTCGGACCTCCCTACCCAACCATTCACCTCCTCTGACCATCCCTTCCTTGCGGGCCTCCTCCCAATGCCCTCGACTGCTTCTCGCTTACCCAGTTCTCTGCCTTCTCTCCCTGGTTTCGCTACTCCTGCTATGGCGAGCCTTATCAACTTTCCCTCTACTTCCTCCACCTTGGAAGGTGCCCCACTAGTTCTCTGGTCTGCACAGGTCCATCTTGTGCCCCTTGCCCTTGGTCGTGCTGCCTCTTTGGTTCTCCTTCCTGCTCTCTCAACACTAATGCCTGCCTCCTCTATTGCCCTCCTGTTCGAACATGTTCTCGCTCCTCCCTCACCTGCCCACTTGCCAGTCTCCACCTTAGAAGGTGCTTTGCCCTCCCACAACATCGTTTCTGCTACCGCCACTATTGCTACCTCTCAGAATTTTGAGCAAGGATCCTTTTGTCCCTTAAAGGATTCCTCCCCTCCCTCTGCTGCTGCCTCTGTGACCTTGTCTCCCGCTCTCCTTGTGTCTTACCCTCTTGCTCTAGGCTCACTGCCCCTGGTAGAAACCTTAAAAGGTTCTTCATCGCCTCTCGGGTCCTCTTAGGCCCCTCTTAAGAATCATATTGCCTCTGATCATTCGGCTGCTCTGGGCTCCCTCCCCCAGAATGAAACCTTGGAAAGTTCCTGATGAGCACATTTATGTGTGTAATCTAGTAGTAAAACATACATTTTACATATTTAGAATGGAGCTACCTTGGGTTTTACTCTCTTTTTGCAGGTTTTATATTTTCAAGGCCTTAAGGACTATCGGGCGCTATATCTCCAATTTTACATATAAAGAGGTCCTATTTCTTTCCATGGTTGCGAAGAGGACAAAATTCTGAGTAACATGGACTGTTGCATTAAAAGTACACATCCGTTTAGTCACCTGTACAAGTGATTATTCTTTCGTGTCAGAAAAAGAATAATGGATCAGAACTGAACCAAGATGCAGAACCAGCCCGTCTGCAATTGTCCCGGGGGTACAAAGAATATTCCAAAAGCCAACAAGCATCTAAGGACCACACCCTTAAGTGATTGAAAATTCATTTTTGGTAAGAACAACTACCTAGCGTAGTTGGTGAGTTGTGGTGTGCAAAAATCCCTACCTCACCAGGAGGTCTCAAGTTCGAACCTCTTGACTGCCATTTTTTGGAGGTTTTTTTGGGAATATTTTCTCTCCTACTCATCACTTAAAGGAGGTCGGCCAAGAGGGTTGTGCACAAGTTGTAAGAAGAGAGAAAATAGAGAGAAAAAATATGAAAGAAAAAAGGAAAAAAAAAAAGAAAAATGCAAGGGCATGGATGGAACTTCCTAATAAAACAAAATATTGTCCAAATCGATCTAATCAAGGGAAGAAAATCATCCAAGAGGGGGGCTTTGCGCAAGATTGAAGAAGAAAGAAAATAAAGAGAAAAAAAAAGAAAGAAAAATCGTGGGAACCTTCTACTTCCTATCTCATTTTCTCTTCTCTCTCCTCCCTCCACCTCACCATAAAATCGTGTAAGGGTATCCACCCTTGGACGTCCTCCTCTCTCTCTTATTCCCTATAAAAGGGAGTCCACTAAACCCTAAGGGGTTGTCCCTCTTTTGCTCTCTTTTTCTCTAATTTTTAGTTGTGCTCTCCTTCTAGTTCTAGTTCTGGTTCTTCTTAGTTTTTCTTACTTTAAACACTTTTGTAATTGGTTTTATTTAATGAATGCAATGTTTTTTTTATTTTTATGGTTCATGTTATTCAAGTTATTTATAGGTGTAATAATTTTAATGGTAATTTATAGCACCACCCCCTGGAGAATGCCATAATTATAAGAACACCCCCTCTATTTCACCAAATTAGACTCAGACCCCCTGTTGTCAATTGCTGTTAAGTGATGAATTAAAATGACCATTATACCCTAGTGATTTTTACCAAATCCTCTTCATTAGACCGTGAAGGGATTGCTCCGATGGATGGAGGAATCAAGGGTTTGGAGGTTCCGGAGATCGGCGAGAGAAGTTGGTATCTCGCCTGAAATGAAATTCTTGCTTATGGCGAAGAATCAAAAGTTCTTCAGCTGAGATAAGGTTTGAGGAAGAGAACACATGATTTTGCCAAGAACAATGGAGAGCTCTACAAGAGCTGAGAACTTTCCGGTTGCAGGGTCGACACGGCCACTAAGACCAGGAGAACCAGCTCTGCGATCACCAAGGTTTAAAGAGAACATATCAAAGTGAAAGTAATTAAAGAAAGATGTTGTTTGGTTGTACCTGATCTGATCATAGTGATATAACCGACCAACGCGTCTCAAGAGAATGTGAATCTTAGCACAGCGGCAACTACAATGACCAGGCCTCGTTGGTGCATGTTAGTGTGAATTGTAAGATGAGAAAGTTCTTTCAGAGCCTATAAACTGATTTTCATGGTAAGGCCGGTGCTGTTAGTGAAAATCTGCAAGTAATTTCTCCAGATATTTGTTAATAGATTGATGATTGGAGGGGTTTCTTTTGGATTTCGTTGACGATCTTTGCATCCGCATTCGATCTTCTTCACCGCTGATCGATCTTTATAATTCTAAGTTAACATTTCTCCATCTTAAATTTTTTTTTTCAATTCTAATTCCTCTAGTTTGTGGGTTGAATCTGGTTTAAGGCTATCTAAAACGGTGAAGTCAATGATCTGATGTGTTATCTTTCAGCAAAAATTTAATTTCAGAATTTTTGCTTTACCCTTTTGACTGTATTTCAATGTTCTGGTGCATATTTTAAGCAATTACGGAATTTTTTTTTCCCACCAAATTTTGTTTATTGGAAAGCTCTCGTTTTCGAATCTGAATGGGATTCTTGGGTTTTCTCGTTTTCTAACTTTACCTTCATTTTTTCTCAGAATTTTCTTCTGGTTTAGAGGTATCTAATTCTTGAAAAAATTTTAAAAGAAAGTTACGATTGGCCTCCCTCTTTAAAGGTATTGGAAATATTATGAGAATTCATCAGTAGCAGATATCAATGCTTTCTTGAAAACTATATCTTTATTGTTCTGTTTCCTTCTTATTACAAATGGATTTGAATCGTTTGATACGTTTTCTTCATATTTAATAAGGGCATTTTGGTATTTAACATAAAATATAGTTGCTGGCATCAGCAAATAATGTATATTCCTTAATAATGAGTAACGGTAGGGGGTCTGAGTCTAATTTGGTGAAACAGAGGGGGTGTTCTTATAATTGTGGCATTCTCCAGGGGGTGGCGCTATAAATTACCTTAATTTTAATTTCTAGTTCTAGGCTTAGTTCTAGGTGACAAGAACAAGCTATGGAGCATGTCTTTCAAGTTCAATTTTTTCTCTTCAGATTTGTCTTTCACTAGTACTAGAAATTTCAGATTTGGTTTATTCCAGATCTGGTTTTTAGTACTAGTAGTATTTCAAATCTCAATCAAGTTTTCAAGTTCAAGTCTTGAAGTAGGCTTCTACAATAGTCTTCTCACCCCCTCTCATTCCCTCTTCTTACTACCCTTTCATTCTTAAATTAGGTGTTAAATTTTCAGTTTTACATTATTGCTCTCCCTTTCCCCCAAGGTTCATGGTTAGATTATGCGTTGGCTTTGCCCCTCTCTAGCCATTGAACCATCCTTTTATTTTGATTATTTATATTGTATCCCTTCACCTAAAGCCAAGTAGAAAAGCCCTTGTAAGAGTACTCTCTGGTCAAGTAGGGAAGCTCATATTATTTATGGTGCATCCCTCCAATTAAGTAGAGACACCTACTTGTGTGCCTCTCTCTAGTTTTTTCCCCTTTTTATTTTATTTATTTACTTTTCAGCACTTTTTATTTCAGCACTTTTACTTTCAGTTATTTGCTTTTAATTGCGTGGTTTGAGTATTTAAATTCCTAGATGACGAATGGTTAGGATTAGATGTGAATGGTTAGGTCGCTCAATTTTTATTGCAATTTCAATTCTAATTTCCCTAGATGTGTTGGTTAGGACGTTTTTAAATGCATATGTTTTAGGGCAGTAGTTAGAATTAGATCACAATCATTAATTTGTGCACTTTCGCATTACTAGAAGAAGCCTAAAATAAAGTGGCTGCTCTCTTTGTGTTCGACCCGTTAGCTACACTGATCCGTACACTTACAGTCATTTTTAAATCTCAAACAGTTCCCCATCGGCTCTCGGGTCCTCTTAGGTCCCTCCTGAGAACATTATTGTTGGTCTGGGCCTCCCACTGGCTCTGCCCCTATAATCAACCATGCCCTATTCGACACTCTGTCGGGCTCCGTCGAAACAATTCCCACATCTTCCAGGGCTGCAAAGAAAGGCGTTGTGTTTCCCTCTGTTACTGTCACTGCGGATATGCCCCTGAAAAAACCCAGATCCACTCGATCATCGGCTCTCTCCAAAGGAACTACTTATTCAGCTTCGACCCCCTCACCTTCCTTATCCTCTCCCCTTAAGGAATATCATCGAAGGCATAAAACCCCTTCCGTCTATTTTGTTCGGGACATGCATCATCTCCGCTCCTTCAAGCAATTGATGCCCTAACCCCCCCGCTTCTAAATGATCCCTTGGACCACTTAGAATGTGTGACCTCAATTGTCCCGCAAGGCATGCTTTTATCCGCTCCTCTACAAAATCCTCCCATGCATCCCTCTGTTTCCTTCTTGAAACCCGTGCCCTTGAGAACAATACCCTCGACATTACCTCTTCTATTACTCCTTCCTGGTCCTTTATCTATAATTATGCTCATTGTCCTAACGGGCGTATTTGGGATCTCTGGAATCCCCTTCTTCTTAATGTCTTTGTCATCTCCTCCTCTTCCCAAGCCATCTGCCTATCCATTTTTCCTCCCAATCTAGCTTTTCCCCTTGCTTCCTCACTACCATCTATGCTCTTAATAAAGCTCCAAATCGACTCTCCCTCTGGTCTGATCTATGTGACATTATTGCTTCTATTGCCCACCACCCTTGGGGACCAGCTAGAGACTTTAATGTTGTCAAAGCCAGCCATGAGAAGGTCAGGGGCATTCCCATCGACCTCCCTTTGGTTCAAGCTTTTAACGACTATATCAATGATATTTTCTTGAATGACCTAAGATGGTCTGGTGCCAAGTTCAATTAGCAAAACCTTAAGAGTGGTTCTGCTAGGGTTGCCTATAAGCTCGATCGGGTTCTTATCAATGAGGCTTGGCCCTCCTCTCCTTTCTCTCATACTTGCTTCGACCTTTTGTAATGCCCAAAATTTTGAAACCTTAGAATATATATCTTTTTATGTTATTTTCTAAGCTTGCTTAAATTATTAAAGTTAGGCTTTAATTAATGACTTAATGAGTTAGCCTAGCGGTTGGTACCTTGACTATCTAGAGGTACTAGGTTCAAGTCTAGTTAGTAGTAAGTAATAGGGATTTTATTTAATTGAATTCTTTTTCTTTTATTTTTTAAGATCATTTTATTTTAATTATGGTAGACCCCACCCCATTTAGACATAACCGTGGGAGTGGGGAGATGAGAAAACCGTGGAGTATAGGAGAGAGAGAGAAAAAGAGGCATTGGAAGAGGAAAAGAGAGAGACGTTGGAAGAGGAAAAGAAGAGAGGAAAAGAGGGGAAAGAGAAGAGATCCGTGGGAGTGTAGGGGAAGAGAGAGAGAGACATGAGTGAGGAGAGAAGGATAGAAGGAGAAAGAGAGACAGGGGGTAGAGAGAGACGTGAAAGAGGGAGAAAGGAGAGATAGAGAGACGTGAGAGGGGGCAAAGAGAGACATAGAGAAAGGAGTGGGCTATAAAAAGAAGGGAAAAAATAAAGAAAGAAGGGAAGAAAGCAGAATCATGAGAGAGAGAAAGAAATATAAGAAAGAAAGAAAGAAAGAAAGGGAGAGGGGGGGATTTTGGTACCTACTTCTCTATTTTTCTGCTTACTCCAGGGAAGCTTCCTCTTATCCTTAGCTTAAATTTTTGGTTCTGTTGGTTTTTCTTTGGTGACTCAATATGGGTCTTATCCTAAGTTGCAGATGTTGGTTTCTTTATATGAATATTCTTTTTGGGACCCAATATGGGACCAAAATGATTTGGTTTTAGGGTTTTTGGGACCATTATTGTTTTTAGGGTTTTGTTTTAGGGTTAAGGTTTTCTTAGAACCTATTAGGGTTTTTCTTGGGACCCAAATCTAATATTATTTTATATCAAGGTATAGGATTCAATTCATAGGGACCACATATAATATTCTTTATGGGACCCAAATCTTGGGCGAGATAGTAATTAATACATGCTATTAGTAATTTTAGATTGGGACCTCTTGGACACTTGGGACTCAAAGGGGAGGTAACACTTTTGCAAACGGAGGTAAGTGGATTATAGTGGGATTACACCACAGGTGTGTGGTTTGATTGTATGATGTGATGTTTGGTGTGCTTGTATCGTTGATATGTATTGACTTATACCTTTTGAATTGTGTTTATACGTGACATGAGTTTATGGGAGTAATTAATATGTGACTATTAGTGTGATGTATATTGATGTTGATTCTTACATGGAGATTTTACCTATGTTTCTGTTTTAAAGAAAGTGATTTGATGAAAGGTGATTTTTGTGAGTGTGAAAAGAGACAGTGTGTGAAGGTAAATAGACTACTCCATATCAGACCAGAGAGGGGTGTTCAGTTGAGCCGTGGGACTTATACCCACTATGCATAGTGGTGTATATTTAGTCACAGAGTGGTGACGACAGTGTGATTGTGGGGGCCGCGTTTCACTCTTGTATTATGGGCGGTTGTAGCTTATTTCCCTCAATGTCGGCTAAAGTGTGATAAAAGGGGTATTTTTAAATGATCGTGTTTTATTAAAAGTGGTTTGAGAAACCAAAACTGCTTGTTTTAACTGTTGTTTCTGGTTGATTGTTGCCTTGTGATATGTTCTTACTATTTTCCCTTATTGAGTTGTGAGCTTAATCCATTATTTTAACATCATAGATATTTGAGATAAAGATATGATGGAAGCGGATCTCGAGGACGACCTGAAGCTTTCTATTAATTTATTTTTCTTTAGTAGATGATTGTAGTAGGCTGCTGTTTCATGTAAACTCCGGCAAAGTGTTTTTTTTTTTTTTTTTTTTTTTTATTTTGGGATCACACCTTAGATTGCCACTAGTAGGTATCATTTTGGGATATTTATATTTGAGTTACTTTATTTTGTCGACACTTGAATTGTTATGAGCTCTCATATGCTTGATTTTTTGTGAATGTTTTGGATCATTTGATCATTGCCCACGAGGGTTATACCCTTACCTGTATCTGGGTTTGGGTCATAACAGCTCCCTGACATCTTTGACCATTCTCATATTTCTCTTCGTGTCCACACCCACCTTCCTTTGGTCCCAAGCCTTTTAAATTCTTTGGCATGTGGTCCCTACACAATATTTCCTTCCTATAGTCTAGGAAGCATGGGAAATCCTTGTTTATGCTTACTCCACTCCCCTCATTGCCTTTGTGAAGAAGCTCAAGAATTTTAAATCTGCTCTCAAGAACTGAAACTCCAATTCCTTTGGAAACATCTCCTCCAGAGTCTCTTCTGGAAGAGATAAACTTGATGTTGTAGCCTGACTATGGAAAATTTTACAGATAAGGATATGTTTGCCTACCATGCGGGATGCACCACCATCCAGCCGCATCAGCACTGGCACCAACACCGGCACCAGCGTTGGCACTAGCAGCAGCACCGGCACCGGCACCGGCACCAGCACCAGCACCAGCACCAACACCGGCATAACACAGCACTGGCACTAGCATTGGCACCGGCATTACAATCTGCTCCATAGGGATCCTCTTCGAGTGATGTAGATCAAGCTGTCAAAAGAAGAGTTCAACGCTGGCCCAATTTTGGTGCAGTTTCATATATCGAACCAGCCTTATTTTTCTCTAATCGGACAGCCAACCTGTTGTTACTGTTCATACAGGTACTGTTCACGTGAACAGTACCTTTGGGTCCAATATTGACAGCTGGCTTGGGAAAGATGCTGCCAGCACTTGTTAGGATGTTAGATATTAGTTTATATTTTTATTTATTTGTTTTATCTTGGCAAGCAAGCTTTGTAACTTAGGAAGATTTGTTTCTTTTTTCAACTTGTTTCCTATTTGGCTAGCTTAGTGGTCAAGTAATTTAGTAGTTTCCTTTTTATATGTGAGGCAAGGTAATTAGAATTTATTTCTTAAGTCAATTTAGAGAGTTAGAATCAGTCCATTAGTTTCCTTTTTTGTTATTTCTTAGCTCATTGATCATGCTTAGTAAACTTACATTACCCTTCTCTTGACTCTGACCAATCTCCCCCTCCCTGAACCTCCCGTAACCATGTCCAACTGAACCATGCCCCCTTCTCCTTCGACAGCCCCCCATCTGCTCTAACCTAGACCCTGTAGATTCCATCTCCTCCCCCCTTCCTTCACCACCAGCTCCTCCTTCTCTTAGCAGGCCTTGGAACACTGTAGCCAGCTCCACCCCTACTGCAACCAATTCCTCCCCTTCCTCCTTGCCTCCCTCCGCCGGCCACTCCCTAGCCTTTCTACCCACCTTCTTCTCTTAACTCCACCCCTGTCGGGCTCTATCCACTGGGGCTCCTTGACTCCGAAATCCTTTGCTGAAGCAACTACGTCATACGCTCCTTCATTGGCAGTCGTCCCCACTTTCCCTCAGTTAAAACCTCTCTCACTAAGCAATGAAAGCCTTCGGGTACTCTCTCAGCCTTTGTTCTTGAAAATGGTACCTTTATTTTTTATTTCTCCTCCCCTTTGGATAAGTCCTTTGCCTTAGACGATGGCTCCTGGTTCGTTAGAAAGAAGCCAATCTTCCTGCGACAATGGGATCAACACACCTCCTTCAGTTGTTCAACCCTCTCCTCCATTCCCCTGTGGATTTCTCCTCCCAACCTCCCACTTCACTTTTAGTGACCCATCGGTTTGAGCATGATCGGATCCATCATCGGAAAGCCACTTTACTCCAACAAGAGGACAAAGATAATGGACAAATTGTCCTTTGCCAGAATTTGCATTGAGGTCCAAGCAAACCAGACGCCCCCCTCCTCTGTGATTGTGATTGACAGTGAAGGTCACTCCTTAACCCAAGATGTGAGATATGACTAGAGGCCTCCATCATGTACTCTCTGCAACTACTTCGGTCACTTTACAGATTCCTGCGGAAAAAATTCTTCTTCAAAGGGTATTCATGCGCCACCAGTGATGAATACTTCTCTTCCGATGCATTCAAATGGCGCTGAGTTCTCAGTTCAAAGAAAAAGAAAAACAAATAAGAAGATCAACTCTATCATCGTCTTTGAAAATTAGAGCATCCCTGAGCTCAGTCGCCCCTCGTCAAAAATCATGACCACTGCAAATGTCTCCGAGAAAAACCTTGCTTGATTCCTCAAATTTGCTAGCAACCGTTGGAAAGAACCGATTCTCAGATCTCGAGAATCTTGATGGTGATGGGTCTGATCCCTCCATTCTGCCTTCTTTTGGGTTGCCGCCTTCCTCCTTTGCTGTTCCAAAATTTTCGATTGTTGCCCCTGCTTCTTCCCTACCACCCATACTACCCATTCCCGAAGGTTTCCCTCTTTGTGCTACGCAAGCCTCCTCATCCTTTATCCCTTGTACCCTGACTCCTCCTTCTGACTTGCCTTTTAATTCTTTGAAAAACCCCCTAAACTGGGTTCATCCTATTACCCCCCTTAAATTATTTCTCTCGGTCCAGCTACTAAATACTTTCTCAAAATTCCCCAAAGACCATCCATCCCCTTTACCTGAGGAATCTGTACAACCAACCCTGCCATCTCTTCGCACCATCTCACTCACCCGACCACCTGGCCCATTTTTGCTCCACCTTGGCTGACCCACTTATTGCACCCATTAACACTTAACCTCCATCCACTGTTCCAGCCTTGAACCTGAATCCGCCTCCTCCCTTACCCGCCACCTACTACCTGATCCACGATGTCTCTCCCCTCCGTGACTTCTGGTTGCACTTCCTCGGAATCCTGATTGCCTGCAACCTCTTCATCGAAATTCCCAAAATGCTCCCTTGGGCCCCTGCCCCCCATTGGTCTCCCTCTTGCCAACCTTGGAAGGTCTCTCCATCACCACCGGTCCTCCTACCATCGCTACTTCGCTGTAAGCTGGTGGGCTCCACCCCTCTAAGACCATGGCCCCTTTGGAAGCCCTTTCCTTTGGGACCTTGGTCTTGATGGAGTCCACTACCCTTATCGTCGACCTTGTCTTGGGAGGCAAACCCTCCGTCTATGGATCTCTGGCCTTGGAAGGCCCCAACCGAGCAGGCTCCGCTAACACTTCAGACACTACTTCCTATACTTACACTATGGCCATTGCCCATGGACTTCCTATCCCAAACCCCATAGTTTTTAAGGCGGTAAGGCGATGGAGGCGTTTGAGGGTCTTTCAGAGCGCCTTAGCGATAAGGTGGGCATAAAGCGTCGCCTTAGCGATAAGGTGGGCATAAAGCGTCGCCTTATCAACTAAAGCATTCTTGTATAATTTTTTTATAAAACCAATCTATTTGGCTCAAATCCTATTTGAATCCTATTACTCATATGTTAAATAAATATTAAATGTTCATGTTCATACCAATGTAAGATATTCATAAAGAAAAACAAATCAATAAAGTGAATAAACTAAGTTCATCTTCATCAATCATCAATCATTAATCATCCTAACATATTAACATATAATATAAATACATAATTATGAAACAAAATTATAAATATAAAGAAAAGAAGAAAAAAAATACAAGTATTTA
>NC_056569.1:27057155-27086393 GCF_013358625.1 Macadamia integrifolia | reverse complement strand
AGTAAAGCTGATCCCATACATCTCAAGTGTTAACAAAACCATACACCTACCAATAAAAAATCTATATTTGGAATCTTCATCAAGTAATTTTAAAATGTGTTTAAAAAAAAAAAAAAAAAAAAAAAAAAAACCATAAGGCGCCACTTCACATAAGGTGGAGCACTGCCTTACCATCTCTAGACCGCATCAGTGCCAAGGCGTTGGTAAGGCGCTTACCAACACCTTAAAAACTATGCCAAGTCCAGAGCTCTCGACTTTTAGAGCATTAAGCACTTCTCTCAATGTGCATTCCCATCAGTTTTTGGTTGCCTCAATGGCTAACCTAGCTCCTCTAGCAGCTTCGGCTACTTCAACTACTATCATAAATGTTCTAATGGGAACAGTTTTGGATTCGGCCACTACCTGTACTGCTATAGACCATAACCAAACTACCCCTTCCTTACTCCTTACCCTTGTTTCAGCTGAAACCTCTTCCACTGGCCATCCTCCCTTACTGAAACCATCAAAAAATAAGAAGAAAACCATCTCCTCCTCTTCCAAATCCACCACTAGACCCAAAGTCAATCCAATCCCTGTTACCTCTCCTATTATTGGATACACCCGTAGGTCCTCCCTCCGGAATTCCTCTTCGGCCTCTATTCCTCCCCACTCTTTAGAGCAATTGTTGCCCTCTTCTCCTTGTTCCCAATGATCCCCTAGACCATTTGGAATGTTCGAGGGCTTAACTCCTCGTCCAAGCAAACTGACATTAGAACCAGCATCCGCTCTTCCCTATTTAACCTATGCTGCCTCCTTGAAACTAGAGTTCTTAAAGAGAATGCCAGTGTATCATCTCCTCCGTTGCCCCGTCCCGGTCTCATATCACTAATTCTCTTTATAGTCCTAATGGCCGAATTTGGATCTTAGATCCCTTCTCATTAACGCCATCTCCTCCTCCACTTATGCCATCCACCTCTCCATCTCCCACCCCTCTGGGGCTCACATTTGCTACCTCTCAATCATCTATGCCCATAATCTTGCCACCGTAGATCTTCCCTTTGGACCGATCTCCGCTCCTTTAGTCCTCTCATTGATTCTAGGCCTTAGGGCATCGCGGGTGACTTTAATGTCATTCGTTTCAATCACGAAAAGCATGGAGGCAATCCCATTGATCATCATGAAGTTGACTCCTTTAATGATTGTACTGATGATCCTGGCCTCAATGATCTCATATGGTCTGCAGTCAAAGTCACTTAGCATGAAAGAAGTTCTGGAAACTCCCATGTAGCTTGTAAGTTGGACAGAGCTTGGCTAGAGTCCTTCCCCTCCTCTCATGTAAGGATTAAAGAATCGGTATCGGTCGCCATATCGGTTGGCAAAAATTAAGATACGTATCGGAGGGTATCGTATCGTATCATATCGTATCGGAGATACGCTAAAGATACGCACATAAATGTATAGGAAACATTTTTTTAAACACTTTTGCATAAAAAATTTGTTAAAAAAATCTATTGATAACATGTATTATGTATAAACACTAAACTGAGGGTATCACACTAAGAATTCAAGGTTTGTAGTTATCCTATAAATGTAAAATCCTTGTTCCCAACCTTGATTCCACTTTAGTTAGAGAGAAATATGGCTGACAACAACTTTGGAACAAAATCCCCTCAAAAAATTGTGTTTTCTGAAAAATTACCCATCTTAGCCATTATATGACCGTAGCGCACTGTATAGGTACATACCGATACGTGCCGATACTCATTGAAACATACTGATCGATACATACCGATACTCACCAATACGTACTGATACTCACCAATACATACTGATACTCTACAATACGTACCGAATGATACGTAACGATCGATACATACCGAAACGTACATTTCACCTCAATTTTATATTTTCCATAGAGTATCGGTACATATCAGTGCGTATCGTATTGTAACGGTGTGTATCGGTGATGCATCGGTGCATACTAGTATGTATTGTAGGATATATATTGATACAAAAGGATTTTAAAAATTTCATGTATTGTATCAATGTCTAGTATCGGTTGACTAAATTTAAGATATGTATCAGAGGGTATCATATCGGTATTGGAGATACTTTAAACCATGCTCTCATGCCTATTTTGAGCTCCCAGGAATCTCGGATCACAGTCCTATCTCCATCCATGTCCTCTTCCGCTTCTTTGGTCCAAAACCCTTCAAGTTCTTTGACATGTGGGTTTCTCACCCCGGTTTCCTCCCCTTAGTGAGAGATGATCGGAACATTCCGATTAACCCCTCCCTTTCTCCCCTCCTTGCCCTTGCTAAAAAGCTCAAGAATGTCAAAGTCTCCCTTAGACTTTGGAATTCTTCACTTTTGGTAATATCTCTTCTCGTCTCTCCTCTTGTTGGGATCGACTCACATCTATTCGAACCAGGATTTAGTCCAATCTTCTTAATTCCTCCCTAGCTGCTGAGGAAAAATCGATGGCCTTGGACCTATCTTTGCTTCTGAGCCAAGAAGAAAGTTTCCTTCGTCAGAAACCCCGTATCAAGTGGCCTGAGCTCGGAGACTCGAACACTGCCTTTTTCCACGTGTCCCTCAAAGCCCGTAACAATGCTAACTCTATCCCGAAGCTCATCTCCTCCTCTGGCAATGAGA
This sequence comes from Macadamia integrifolia, assembly GCF_013358625.1. Taxonomy (NCBI): domain Eukaryota; kingdom Viridiplantae; phylum Streptophyta; class Magnoliopsida; order Proteales; family Proteaceae; genus Macadamia; species Macadamia integrifolia. The sequence continues at coordinate 27,083,759 of NC_056569.1, read as the reverse complement.
TCCTCAATCCTGAGGACATTAAAGCTGAGGTTGTTACCCACTTTCAGGATATCACACCCTCAATCAGTTCCTGCCCCCCCATCCCCCATCTTCTCCTTAATAAATTCATCCTTGAGGACCAGCTTCCCTATCTCCAGTCCATCAGTATCGATAAGGAAATTTGTCAGCCATTCTCTCCCATAAGGCTAACAAAGCTCTTGGCCTCGATGGTTTCAGTATGGGATTCTTCTCCTCTTGCTAGAACATTGTTCACTTGGATCTCATCTATGCTATCCGTAGTTTCTTTCTCAATCCTAACCAAATCCGTGGGGTCAATCATACCTTCCTTTATCTCATCCCTAAAAGGGAAGGGGCAGCAATCATGAATGACTTCAGACCAATCTCTGTTTGCAATTTGATTTATAAATTTGTGGCCAAAATTCTCTAATAGAATAAAAAAAATCATTAACATCCTTGTCAGCCTTAATCAATCTGCTTTCATTGTGGGTAGGAGTATTGCTGACAACATCATGCTTTGTTATGAGATTGTTCAAGGATTTGATCGCAAATCTCACTCCTCTACTGCCCTTCTTAAGATTAACATCCATAAGAAATTTGATACTCTGAGCTGGGACTTCATCTCTAAAGCTCTCCTCACCATGTCATTTCCCCCTTCCTTTGTTCACTGAATCCATTGTTGTATCTCCTCCCCCATGTTCTCTATTCTTGTTAATGGTAACCCGACTGGCTATTTCCCTCCTGGGAGGGGAATTAGGTAAGGATGTCCTCTCTCTCCCTTCCTCTTCTCTGTCTCCCTGGAGGTCTTATCTAGATCCATCCAATCTACCACGGACCTCCATTTAATCTCTCTTATTCCCAAGTGCAAATCCCATCATCTCACCCACCTTGCTTTTGCTGATGACATCATGATCTTCTCCAAAGCTGATCCTCTCTCCATTTCCACCATTATGGACTCTCTTAGATCCTTTGACTCTCTGGTCTCTGCATTAACCTGCTCAAGTCTTGTCTCTTCCTTTCTGGAGTCTCCTCTAACTCCTAGGATCTCCAAAGCTTGACAGGGTTCTCCGTGGGCTCCCTTCCTGTTAACTACCTAGGCCTCCCCCTCATCTCCTCTAGGCTCTCCTCCCATCACTGCTCCCCCCTGCTTGACAACCTGGGTAAGAAGCTTCAGCTATGGAAAGGTAAACTGCTCTCTTATGTAGGCCTCCTAACCCTCATCCGTTCAGTGCTCCAATCCCTGTATATCTACTGGTTTGGTGTCTATACTCTTCCTGCTGCCACTATCAAGGCCATTGAAAGCATTTTCTGCTCCTTCCTCAAGGGATAGATTCCTTCAGATTTCTTCACCCTCTCAGCTGGAGCAAAGTTTGTCCCCCCAAGGCCGAAGGAGGCCTTAGCATTAGGTGGATAAAAGATGTCAATTCTGCTAGGATTCTCAAGCTCATTTGGAGAATTGCTTCAAAGCATAAGAGCATTTGGGTTGATTAGATCCACTCCTATCACCTCAATCATCACTCCCTCTGGACTTCACCTGTCCCTCTAGATAGTTCATGGATATGGAGGAAAATTCTCTCTCAGCCCCTAGTCCTTAGTGCCATCTCCTTCTCCATTGGTAATGGTCAAACCACTTCTTTATGAATGGATACTTGGCACCCGGCTGGTATCCTTGCCTCCTTGGTGTCCCCTAGAATCTACTCCACTGGTATCTCCAAATCCACTACTATTTCCTATATCATATCCCCTCTTGGCTGGTCCCCTCCTCATTCTGCAGGCCCTGTTAGACCTCTGGTCCTCCTTTCCTCCTCTCCCTCCTGGCCACTGAGGTAGAGAAGATAAATGCACCTGAATTCAATCATCCAATGGGATTTTCTCTACTGCCTCGGCTTGGTCCTTCATTCAATCCTCTGGTCCTATGGTCCCTTGGCGTGACCTTGTTTGGTTTAAAGGCCATATCCCTCGCCACTCCCTTACTCTTTGGAGATGTTTCTCCAACTGCCTTCCTACCCAAGCCTTTCTCATCCACCGCTAGATCCCAATTTTCCCTTCCTGTTGCCTCTGTCCCCATGACTCTGAAGACATCCCCCACCTTTTCTTCTCCTGCCCCCTTTCTAGCTCCATCTGGAATCTAGTTCTTTTTAAGTGCTGGCCTTCCTTGAGGCCTATTCTTCCTTTTGATAGAGAATGGATTTTGATTAACATGACCTTCTCTGGATCCTGTATTTGTGACATTATTGGGAAACTGGCTTTCTCTGCTAGTATCAATCATATCTGGATGGAGAGAAACATCCGCAGATGGTCTTCCAAATCCCGCTCCCTTGAGAAGATTTGGAAATCCATCTCCTTCGATGTAACCTCCAAAATCCAGTATCTTCCCCATAAGCCTGTTTCCAGTTCCACCAAGAACATACATATCATTGCCTCCTAGAACCTTCATGTTGACACCATTCTCCAGATTCATAGCCCCCCCTTCTTTGCTGCCATCTCCCTTATTTTTGGGTTTGCTTGGTTTTCTTTTGGCTAATCTAGAATTGGATCTTGTTGGTCGTATTTTGATTTCTTGGTTTTGCTAACCTGATCTAGCTCCCTCCTCCCTTTTCCCCCTTGTATATTCTTTTCCTCTTGGTAATGAATTTGTTTATTTATCCAAAAAAAAAAAATCTCATTGATCATAATGAGAATGAAGATTGAAGTTTATAAAAATTGAGTATTTACTCATGGCTGAGATAGCTATTACCTTGAGGGGTGAGATACCAAAAACCTGAGGGGTGAGATGCCTATTCCCTAATTCTTCTTCCACCCTTCTCAACCTTCCATCAATTTTTTTTCTTGTTTTCTTTTCCTTATATTTTTTTGCTGCGAGAGAGTGTTTGAGTGATTAAAGCAAGTTTGATGAAGCCTAGAAGCACCATCAAAAGACCAGTTTAAAAGCCATTCAAGGCCTGTAGTTGCTGCTACTGCTGAACTTCCATAAAGTTTCCTTTGTCATTCTTCAAGCATAACTTCCCAACTAGCCATCAGTTGAGGCTCATCTTTTGAGGGCTTGTTGACCCATGTAGGACCTTCATCTGCTCCAAGTTTTAGCTCCGTCTAAGCTAGATTTTTCAGATTCTGCCTGGGATTAGGAGCACTAGTGATTCAAGTTCTATATTATCAAGCTATAAAAGGATAGCCTATTTGGTTGTTGGCTGCGTAGTTTCAGCCAGGGGATGTCTGTAGTGGGGGGTAAAATAGACTTTTCAAATTTTTGATATGTTTTAAGTTGCCACCATCAGTCAAACATGGGACATCTGTAGTATTTGAGATTCGTGTGAGTGTTGTCGATCGTGCAAAACACGGAAGGTCCGAGTCATTTACCCTAATTTTTATAAAGCACAACAATAACCTCAGGAAGAACACTATTAGAAGCAGGTGTTAAACTTCACAAGCCTTTGTTGACCCTGTCCTTACAAGGTCACACACTCCCTCCTATGTAGAAGACATGTGCCCGTCCATGTGATTTAGGAATACCTATCTCAGTGGCAAGTTCTGCCTGAAATAAGTAGGGCATGTTTCTACAAAGCGAGTCCAAACTGGGAAAATCACAAGACTGCTAATGATTCCGTTGTTAATGAAATGGCAACCTTGTTATTTTATGAAACTTTAACCTCATTCTCAAGTACTTCCTGTGTTTCCTGTATTCTGAAATTAGATCAGTAAGCCGGGACTCGGGAGTTGGAAATTCTACCCCATTGGACCAACACAAGGTGTCAACTATCAGTGTTGGACAGGATATTGGAAAGCTGGTTTTACAAGACATATCGGAGAGAAATAAGAGATGCTAGATATGCTTTGACACACATTTATATGCTCCTGATACATGAGAAACTAGAGTGTTTAAGCATTGTACACCATAAATAAGCAAATAATGATGATATCCAACAAATGTCAAATTATCTGTCTTTGCTATGTGATTCAAATCTTCATTGGCAAGTTCATATATCAAAGCTATTAATAAGTAATAAGAAGCAATAAAGCAAAAAAGATTTGAAAAAAAAAAAAAAATCAATGTGATCTAAATCTTCAATAGTAAGTTCATATTTTTCTTGTTTAATCACTCCCCCTAGGTTGTTTTGAGTGTAGATGGGATATACTTAGGTTTTGTATTGATTCATACAAGTATGACATCATTCTGAACAAATATATGTTATGTATCTCCTGTATCATATCGACATTGCCAATCTTGATATGTATCAAGACTTGACACCACGGATCCACATTCATATCAACATGTCTTCCATGTGGCATGGGGGAACATAACCTTGTCACAGAAGTGTCACCAAAAAGGGCAATAGCTTTTGTGCTTAACATGCTTTTTTTTTTTTATTGGTGGAATGCTTACCATGCTAAATTATGGCATTCCTAAGAACCAACCCACACTCAGCTCAGTTATACCCAGAGAAGTGCAGCAAGAATGTGGTGATTAACACATGAAGATATGTTGATCACCCAAAAAGAACAAGAACTTAAAAAAATACCTTGCAGTAGATACTGTAAAGGCTTTTTAGGCGACTAGACAAAGTTACTTCCATCCCTGGAACATAACTGAAAGCAGGAAAAAAAAAAAAACCTAGTCAACGTACATTATATGATGGTAGTACCAATAGGGGCTCATAAATGAATAACATGAGATAAAAATATATGCAAAATATTGGAAATTTTCAACTTATTATATGCAAGATTAATAGAGAAAAAGATTAAAAATGAGAAACCCACGAAGTTGATATTAATAACTCCTTATCAAGTGCTTCCTCACAAACTGCTAAAGAAGCTAAAGCTATCCCAGCATCCTTCACAACCTTAGGCTTCCTTTGAGCAGACTCTGAGCACATAAAATTATGGAGAAAGTTACTACGCTTTCTTCGATCGAGCAAAACATCAAATGGCAGAACAGCTTGCAAAAGATCCTGCGGATGAGGAAAAAAAAAAAAATCAACCTCTTGGTCCAACAAAGGCCACAACTCCTCGGGATAAAGGTAATCTAAAGTCAATAACAAGGATGGTTGAAATGAGGACACATCCATACACTTTATTTTGTACATTGTGTATGTATGACACAGTTTAGAAATTCCCAATACTAAGAGATTGCACTCAAAATAAGCTACTGTATGTGGCAACTTTAAGTATGAAAAATATGTATTAGAATAAGTGCAGAAGCTGTTATGAGTCAAATATATGGGTACAGTATGATGTCTGACACGAAGATTTCAGAAAAGGTAATGTTTTATGTTTAGTAAAATAATATCAACAATAACGAAAGGCTTCAGTCTTCATCTGATAATATTCCCTATTGAGAAATTCCAAAAAAAAAAAAAAAAAGAACCCCATGTAGCTAAGTTATTTGAGCATAAATATGTGATCTTCATTTCTATTGGCAATGCTCAAACTTCATTCTCAAATTGCATATTGAAGTTTAAAACATATAGACGATCAAAAAAGAAAAGAAAACTTTTCAAGACAACATCCCCCACCTTCATAGTTGCAAAATCCTCATCAACTGCCATCACAGATCCTTGCCTTGATTTCGGAGAGCCAGGAATCATATGATCTTCATGCAAGGGTACCAAAGAGCTGGATTTAGGAGATATTCTCTTCAGATTTCTTGCCTTGATGCTAGGTTTCCACATGGAAGCAAGTTCAGCTCGCATTCTCTGAAAAGTATGAGGCTGTAGCAGTAGCAATCCATTAAATACTAAATTAGTTTAATGGAGAGAGAGAGAGAGAGAGAGAGAGAGAAGCCTGGATGGATAAGCATTGCACAGTTTGGGAGCCATGCCAGGAAAAACCAGGCTAAACTTGAGCCAGCATTTCCAGCAAGGGTAGATTAGGTATTTTAAAAAAAATTTGGGGGTTGATATTGTAATTAAAATTAATTTTTAGCGAGCTCTTCAAGAGCTGTTGTCAGGTACTGATATATTAGTCTAGTTTTAGTCTTTAAGTGGGTCTTTGAATTAGAATAGGCTGGTGGTAGAGAGTAACTGAGTTCAATTTGGTTTTTAATCTATTATTCAGTCTCAGTTGGACTAGGAATCCATGAGCGTGTCAATATTAGTTCAGTTAGCAACTATATATATTTAAGCACCTCCACCCCATAGAGATGATCGATTTTTGAATAGTGAATTTGAATTTTGAGTTTCATGTGCTGCTGTGTTACTACTTGTGAGTTCTTGTTTTCTCTCTCTTTTCCTCTGGGTAACCTTGGTTCTCTTATTAGATGTGACCTCCCCTACCTTGCTTCCATTCTTCTCCTTCTTACTTCTTATATCTGCTGATTTTACACAAGGTGAAAACCCTGTTTTTGGTTCACTTTTCTGGTTGCTTAATTTGATCAAATAACATCCAAAACCTTATCCCAACTTAATGGGGTCGGCTATATGGAGATTCCAAGCAAGGACGAGCACGAGGATCCATGCAAAAAGATTGACAGGTTATGGCTAATTATAACAGTACCGGATGTCAAACTGATGCACCAGTCTAAGTCAACCACACAAGCTTATAATGACAGACTATAACAAGGTACCGATTGTCTACCTGACATCATGGTTTAAAGTATCTCCGATACCGATACAATACCCTCCGATATGTATCTTAAATTTAGCCGACCGATACGACACACACCGATACGATATATGGAATTTTTAAAATCCTTTCGTATCGATATATATCCGATATGCACCAATACACTATCGATACGTATTGATACTCTATGGAAAATATAAAATCAAGGTGAAATATACGTTTCGGTTCGTATCGGTAAGTATCAGTGAGTATTTGTATGTATTGATCGGTACGTATCGATGAGTATCAGTACGTATCGATGAGTATCGGTATGTATCGATCAGTACGTATTGGTGAGTATCGGTACGTATCGGTGAGTATCTGTATGTACCGATACAGTGCACTACGGTCATATAATGGCCAAGATGGGTATTTTTTAGAAAACACAATTTTTTGAGGGGTTTTTGTTCCAAAGTTGCTGCCAGCCATATTTCTCTCTAACTAAAGTGGAAATCAAGGTTGGGAACAAAGATTTTACATTTATGGGACAACTACAAATCTTGAATTCTTAGTGCGATACCCTCAATTTAGTGTTTATGCATAATACATGTTATCAATAGTTTTTTTTAACAATTTTTTATGCGAAAGTGTTTAAAAAGGTGTTTCATATCCATTTATGTGCGTATATTTAGTGTATCTCTGACACGATACGATACCCTCCGATACGTATCTTAATTTTGGTCGACCGATACCGATACTTTAATCCTTGCCTGACATACTATATAGATCGGTGCCAGTCCTACATGCATTACGTCTACCACCAAGACAATCCATCGCCCAACCTACTTTTATGAAAGGAGGAATGAAATAACAAATTATTGATAGCTCCGCTAAGAACGAAAAATAATAAGAAATAAAAAGTCTGCACAATAAGAAAATTTCTTTACATTTTTGTATCAGCCCATATTTCGATCCATGACCCAATGACCATCTAAGAGAACTACATTATTCAAAAGTTCCAAAGTAAGTAGGAGGGATCGGATTCAGATTGAAAAAGCTAAAAGAGCTAGGGACAAGCCTAAAATGACCATAGGAGAAGTGGTGAGGAATGACATGTTTAGTCTCGGTCTTGTCCCAAGTATGACCTATGATAGAATCTATTAGAGGGCAAGGATCCATATAGCCAACCCCATATAGCTTTGACTATCCTGACTTGTTTGGTTGTGCGCCTCTTTCCCCTTACTCCTCATTTCTCATCCTTTTTTATCTTCCTTCAAATTTTTTTGTTTGGACATTTTTCTTATTTTGTTTTATTAAAAGAACTTATTTTGTTCAAAACACTCTAAACTAAGGATTTAGTCATCAGTATCGGCCAATACCGACCCGGATCAGATCAGGGCGGATCGGTCACTTTTGCCCTATTGCTCCAAAGAAAGAACTCTCTCCCCTAACTAGAATTAGTTAAAGCATCACAACCACAAGTAAAAAAGTGCAGAAAGTGGATGTGATGTCAAAAGAGAATAATGCATCACCCTAATCTAAAACACAAATGTATACCATACAACTATATCCATGCAACTGAAAGCATGGCTGCTGTGTTGCAATTCCAGGTTGCTTAATTTGATCATATCTCCTTTATAATAGTTCTGAATTTCTCCATATTTGATATTTTAGATTTTATTAGTGATGTTACAACCACCTATCCCAAAGGCTTGAGCTGTTAGAGGCCACAACAATGCATATCAACACAAAACACCCTTGCACATGCAGGTCCACACTCACGGTTCTGTACGTGACCTATCACTATGGGGGAACAACAACACATAGAACAAACCCCTCGGACTTAACAAGAATCGAACACCTGACCTCCTGGCTCTGATACTATGTTATAACGTTTATCTCAAAAGCTCGAGCTTTTAGGTAAGGACTACAACAATGTATATCAACACACAACAACTCATATCTCTTGAATTCTGAGATTGACTCCTAGTTTTTTAAATATGAAATTATAGAATTGAATTCTACACTCTGTTTCTTGGTTTTTCTCTTGCAGGTCCTTCGCACCATCTAAATTCCCATTAATTTAACATTTTTTCTGGTTAGGACATAGTTACCAGGGCTGCGTAATCCTTTTGTGAAGGTTACATCACTGTATACTGTCATCTTCTTCTTCTCAATATCATTTAGTATTAAATACAGACCCATATGTGTGCATGGTAATTACTTGATAAACTGGTTTCTCAGAAATGCATTAATTTCTGGTTTTCTGTCAAATATTCAAATTTCTTTACGTCTGATACTCTGAGCCTGGTTCTAAGCATGGTTCCAGCCTCTGTGCTCTTCCAGATTATATTCTAGACTCTGAACCACAGAGAGATGAGTCTTGCACTCTGTTTATCTTCATCATCATCAACAACAACAACAACAACAACAACAACGACTAAGTCTTTTCCCAACTTGATGGGGTAGGCCACATGGACCCAAGAAAAGAAAAGGAAGAAGGCAAGTAAAAGAAGGAAACAAATTACTAATCGCATTAACGAAGTCGAACACAGCTATAGGGGGTCCGCCACCTGGATCTTAGCCTTCCATTCCACTCTATTCGAGGCCATACTTAGGACTACGCCTAATTTGTGCATGCCTTTCCTCACAACCTCTCCTATGGTCATTTTTGGTCTGCCACTAGCTCTTTTGGATCTTTCTATCAAAAGAGGTCGCTCCTCCTTACTGGCGCATCCAATGGCCTCCGTTGAACATGGCCATACCATCTCAAACGACTTTCACAAAGCTTATCATGAATTGGGGAAAGTCCCAAATCCACTCTAATACGTTCATTCCTTACCTTATCCCTCCTAGTTTTTCCACACATCCATCTTAACATCCTCATTTCCGCTACACATAACTTATCAATGTCTTTTCTTAACAGCCCAATATTCTACGTTGTATATCATTGTAAAGTAACACCTGCAGGAGAGAGAGCATAATAGGAAACAAATTGGGCTATAGGATTAGTACAAGCTATCTTACCTATTTAAACAGCAATAGGGAGGTCAAACTAAAAAGGACAAAAAGAGATATTATCTGACTGAGGAAGGTGAAGCTCAGGATGTGGATCCAAAGAGGACTCTTGGCAGTCTTGTTTGTCCTTTTTGTGTACACAATAAGTACCTCCTCTTTACAAGGACCACTAGTATCAACAATATCCATAGTATCAGCATCATCCATCTCTTTAATTTCCCAATATCAAAAGAAAAAGGAGTAAGAGGTAAGGGAGAAAGAAATAGAATAGCACCAATGGCCTTTTCACTTTCACTTCTATTCTCCCCCTAAAAAGGATGTTGATGAGAAGCAAAGAAAGGCACGGACTTAAAAAATGTGACACCTTTGGAAAGAAGTCGCCTGCGAGAAGAAGGGTAGTAACACTTGTAGCCTTTTGTAGTGGAAGAATACCTAAGGAAGAGGCATTTAAGAGCTTTGGGATTGAGTTTATTGTGGGATGACTTTTTTTCCTTTTTCTGTTTTTCTTTTTTTTTTTTTTTTTTCCTGGGTGAATAAAATTTTATAAACAAAGAGGAAGGAGAAGTTACAAACAGCCCCTATAAAGAGGGGAGGGGGAAGCGAGAAAGCAAGCCCACAAGGGGGAACAAAATTCCTGAGCACAGAGCTCGGAAGCTGATAGGAACCAACAATGTAACAATTTCTAGGGGAGGGGGAACAAGTGTAGGAGACTTTTGAAGCCTTAGTCTTGACATCAAAGAAGATGGAATTCCAAATCTTTCCAAGCGGCTGAGAGTTGGAGGTCCATTTCCTATGATTTCTCTCCATCCAGATCTGATTGATGGTTGCACAGAAGGCGAGCTTGCCCTAATAGTCACAAATGGTCTTTCCTTAAAAAGTCATATCCATATCCACTCTCTTTGAAGGGGGAGAATTCTTCGATTAACCGGCCAGCATTTGGAGATAACAAGCTTCCATATAAAGGAGGAGATAGGACAAGCAAAGAAGAGATGGTCAATGTCCTCAGGCTCAGAACCACAAAGGAAGCATAAAGGGGAGACCTGGATTCTTCTTTAAATAAGAAAGGCTTGCATGGGAAGGAAATTCTTGAAGACTCTCCAAGCTGTGAAACTTTGGCGAGGGATGTGATGCTTAAACCAAATGAGCTTGTGCCATGGGAAAACCGTACCATGAGCTCTAATGAAGTCCCAAGCTGATTTTGCACTGAATATGCCATTTGGGGCATGCTTCCAAAGGATGGTGTCGAGCCTCCTAAGATTCGGATTTGGAAGGATAGGTAAGAATTCCAAATTTCAGCAATCTGGTCAGAGGCAAGAGGAGGGGGAGCCCAAGTTCCCAAGGAGATGATATCTGCAGAGCCTCAAACTGTATATACCTTTGGCAGAGATAACCTGAGATAGGAGCCCTTTAGGGTGCTAAGGATCAAGCCAAAGATAGGTGGAAAATCCGTCACCAATACGAGAGGAGATAGCTCTGGAGGCAATAGATCTCAAGGAAATGATCTTTCTCCACACCCAAGATGCATCAGGGGGAAGCGGACCGACCAATAAATTTCGAGCCTGAGGAGATTCGAGTACACCCAATTGACCCAAATGCTTTTCTTCTTGCTAATCACGTTCCAGATTAGTTTCATAGTTCCAGCTAGATTGACATCCTTGATTCGTCTCAACCCCAGGCCCCCATCTTTTTTAGGGAGGCAAACGGCAGCCTAACTTAGGGGGCGAAGGAATCTAGAGGAATCACACCCTTTCCAAAGGAAGGAAGCAAATAAGGATCCCAGCTTGACTGTAATTGCTTTGGGAAGACCATAAATACCAAACCAATAAATGTAGGAGGCTTGGAGAACTAATCGAATGAGCTCGAGCAGCCCTACAAAAGACAAAAGCTATCCTTTCCACAATTGGAGACACTTCCCAGTAAGATCAAGTATTGGAGTGCAATAATGGGCCGAGCCTCACAGGAATAAGAGGAAGCCCCAAGTACTAAACCAGAAGAGACTCTAGAGTAAAGCCCGTTTTCTGAAGGAAAGAGGACTCAGCCTCATCTGAGATCCCTGATAAGAAGATAAGGGATTTCCCAGGGTTGATGTGAAGACCAAACATCAAAGCAAAGGAGCCCAAGCAACGCATAATGGAATCTAAAGAAGAATCATCGGCCTGGGAGAAAATCATCAAATCATCGGCAAAAGCAATGTGAGTGAGCTTGATGGCCTTGCATTTAGGGATGGGAATGATAGAATTCTGATCCAAGGCAACTTGCAAGCCTCTAGATAGGACCTCGATAGAAAGACAAAAGATGTAGGGCAACAACGGGCATCCCTACCTAATGCCAGTAGAGGGGGAGAACTACCCAGCCGAGCTCCCATTGACCAGGACTGAAAATTTGGGATAGGCAATACAATGATAGAGCCAGTTGGTAAAGATAGGAGGAAACCCCATCAAGTTAAGAACTGAAACAATATAATCCCATTTCACAGAGTCAAATGCCTTGTGGATGTCGATCTTTATAAGGGCTGCAAGGGAATGAGACTTTCTGTGAAATCCTCTAACAGTCTCATGATAGAGAAGGATATTATCACCAATACTTCTTCCTGGGAAGAATGCAAATTGGTTACACTAACAAGAGGATCAATGACTTTCTTCAACCGGTTAGTAAGGACTTGCCAATGAACTTATACAAGAGATTGCATAGGGATATCGGCCTAAAGTCATTCATTGAGTCGGCTCCCTCCTCCTTTGGGATTAGGCAGAGAAAGGTATGGCTGATACTCTTGATCTGACTAGGGTTAAAAAAGAACCTTTTCACCGCTTTGATGAGATCCTCTTTAATGATGTCCCAGGCTGAAGTGAAGAATCCCATGCCAAAACCATCGGGGCCTAGGAGCTTTGTTGGCGTCATAGGAAAGAATAGCAATAGTAATCTCATCATCCGAGGCGATGGCCCAAAGCAAATGGCTATCATTGTCAGGAACAAGCTTGTTGATAAGGCCCTCAGGAATGGTGGAAGCTGAAGCTACCTCCAGGATGAACAAAAGCTTGAAGTGGTTCATAGCAACTTCTTTAATCTCCTCAACAGTGGTGACCTGGGAGCCATCAGGAGTAGAGAGCTTAAGAATAGAGTTGAAGTTGTTTTTTGCCTTCAAGGACCAATGGAAATAAGAAGAGTTTGAATCCCCTAGTTACAACCAATTGATGCGAGCCTTTTGCCTTAAAAAACTTTCTTCCTGAGCCAATAGAGTATAGAGATCCACAGAAACAATTTTTTCTTCCTCAGCCAGGGTGGAATTTTGATGATCATCTTGAACCTGAATCTGAATGGAGGATAATCTATTCTTGCAATCAGCAACAAGAGACGAGATGTTCCCAAAAGAGTTAGTATTCCAAAGCTTTAAGGCTTCCTTGACATTTCTAAGCTTCCTGGATAAAGCAATGAGAGGGGTTGAGAAAGCTTGGACAGGCTTAAGCCAAGCTTCCTTGACAACATTTAGGAAGTCAGGGTGAGGTGCCCACATATCAAAAAATTTGACCGGCTTAGGACCAAAAGAAGTGTAAGGGTGGATTGATATATGAATGGGGTTATGGTCGGAATGGCTGGAGGCTCAAAGGAAGTATGGGTGGAGGGATAAGAAGAAAGCCATGGTTCATTAACTAACATCCTGTCAAGCTTGCAGGTTATACAGGATGCCCCTGTTCTTTTGTTGTTCCACGAGTATTTGATATCCGACCAACAGAGATCATCAACAGCAATATCGTCAATGCAATCATTGAAGTCATCAATATGGGTTGGGTTAAGGTGACCCCCTCCATGTTTTTCATGGGTAAAATGAACCACATTGAAATCACCACAAAGACCCCAAGGCCGAGAGCCCACTTGACCAGTGAGGCAATGGAAGTAATTCCAAATGCTTCTTTCACACATACGATTGGAAGCATAGATGACCGAGAACAAAAAGGAGAAGCTGCAACTAATATCAGAAATGGCTAAGTGGAGGAACTGGGAGGAGGAAGAGATGAGAGAAGCAGAAAGAATTTTAGGATTCCAGAGGAAGCAAATTCTCCCATTGGGATGGTGGGAGTGGTTGGTAAAGAAGGACCAGCCAGGGGCAATGATAAAGGCAATATGAGAGAAGATTGGCTCCTTAATATGTGTTTCCAGCAGACAACAAAAGGTAGGCCGAAGCTCTTTGATTAGCAAACGGACAGCAATGTGCTTGTTAGGGGAGTTCAGGCCCCTAAGGTTCCAAACAAAAGCTTGGGATATCAAACAAGAGGAGAAGGGGACATCTTATGCTTCGAAAGGATGGAGCCAACGGGAATGACAGGAGGGCGGGATTTTCCACGGTGCTAGTAGGAGCGAGGTTTCAAGGGATCAACAAGAGCCAATGAGGGCCGAGGAAGCGATGGATCAGATGGCCGAGACTTACGGGTGGAAGTTCTCTTCGAGACTCTTCTAGGCGATAGGGGGCCAGGTGAAGAAGACAGGTCAGAGAGGACCCGAAGAGGAGGGCAAGAAGAAGGAAGAAAGGTCTCGCTTCCAATAGGCTGAGGAGTAGCATTGGGAGGTCCAGGAGGAAATAAAGGAGTAGGTTGAGCCGAGGAGGAGTTAAACGGGGGAGGGCCCAGAAGGCTAGGTTCCACAGGATGGGCCTGGGAGGGAAGAGACGAGTCTAAGCCAAGGAGCAAGTGTTGGGTCTGGTAGTCAAAGGTTTGAGAGGTGACAGAAGTCAAAGGTGGGTCCACCACTGGTTCAACCTCAAAACGGAACGAACTAGAAGAGGAAGAACCCACGGGTTGAGAGACATGAGTGGAAACATCCAGAGGATTTAAAGATGTATCGGGGGAGATAGAACCAGAGGAAGCAACTGGGTGGGACGAGACGCACCGAGGAGTAAGGATGGGGCTGCCAACATCAGAGGATTCATCGTCCGAGGTCACCAGCTCAAATGGATCAGAGGTATCGTTAGATGAAGCACCAAAGGAGGAAGTAGACTCACCAGCGGAAGACGAATCAGAGGACGATGGGTTAGAGGAGGTCCCGTCAGCAGGAGAAGGTTTGTTAGTAAAGGGGTCAACTTGGGAACCAACAAAAGGGGTTGTGGCAGGCGAATGGCCATGAGAGAGAAGCTTTTCCGTCTCCTTGTCCGACTGCAAAATCGAGAAGCGATTTTATCCATTAGGCAAACGCTCGTGAGAGGTCCTATGACGTAAGGCAGCGGAATCTATGGCAGTTCTCTACTGGGGACGATGCCTAGTTCTGGCCCTTCCTCTCGCCGGAGGGGCAATGAAGGGACGATCGCCGGTGGCAGACATTATCATTCGGTCTTTGTGTAAGATAAGGTCATTATGGATGATAGAAATATCGGCTTCACCCGTGCCGGCTTTAGGGATGCATGCTGTTGTGTCGTGACCCAATACTTTACAACAGAGACATTGAGGGGGCCTCCAATCGTAGGTAATGGGTTGCTGGAAGCAGAGCTCCTCACCATCTTGAACCGTGATCAATGAGGGGAGAACGACCGAGGTAGGAACCTCAACACAAATTCTGGCGAAGGCATAGGATGACTTGTTAACATGCACAAAACAAACACAACCAAATACTTTGGGAGGAAGAGAAAAAGCAAAAGATTGAGAAGACAAGAGTGCAAAAGGATTTTTGGACCCAAGGATTTTGGTAGGCATGCAATTGATGAGAAAAGTAGCAGTAAGAAGAACCTCAGACCAAAAAGTTTTAGGAACATGCATGCCAAAAAGAAGGCTTCTACCGACTTCTAACAAATGACATTTTTTCCTCTCAGCTACAGCATTTTGTTGGGGGTGTATCAACACAAGCAAATTGATGGATAATACCATTAAAAAAAAAATTCATGTAGACCACATATATGTACTCCCCCCCTTTATCAAACCGGACAATTTTGATCTTGGTTTCAAACTTACTACAGACCATTTCATAGAAGTTTTTTAAGGCATCAAAAACATCACTCTTCTTTTTCATGAGAATGGTCCAAGTACAAAGAGAAAAAACATCAACAAAGGAAACAAAGAAACGATGGCCAAACAAGGATGTAGTAAGACAAGGTCCCCAAACATAAGTATGCACAATATGAAAGGGAATTGCAGACCTATTACCATAATAGGAATAATATGATTGACGATGTTTAGCAAAAGTACAAGGTTCACAATGAAATATATGAGAAGCAAAGATGTAAATAAATGAGGTAACTGTTTCCTCACAACAACAAAAGAGGGATGTCCCAAATGTTGATACCAAAGCATAACAGAGTCTATAAAACTATTATCACTACGGCCACATGCATATGATTGTGGTGTTGTAAAAAAGATAATTACGGCTTAAGGAGGTAGAGTCCGCTCTCCAAGGTTCAAAATCTCGTTTCGTTCTGAAACCACAGAAATACCAAAATCTCGGCGAGATCTGGGTGATTTGTTTTTTACTCGTTTGACTGTTTCGGTGGTCAAACGGCCATATTATGACCTGAAACTTGGTCGGGAGCTTGTTTTAAGGTTAATAAACATGCTTAGACCTTCAATTTGCAAAAGATTAGAACATGGCAGTGTTTTAAAGTTGCACCTTTGTTTGGCAACAACCGTCGAACTGTTTTGGAGATTTATGAAATATTGCTAGAACAAGATATAATATGATTTTAAAACAAGTAAATAATGCATCTAAGTCAAGATCAAAACATGCCTCAACATTAATAAACTAATATTTAGAGTACTAGAGTAATATACCATGCAATTCCCTAACTCCCAAGTCCTAACTAAAGTCATCCACTGAGCGTCTTACTCGTAAATCTCAAAGTCCCAAATGGCAATATCCTAAGTGCCAAACATATTAGTCATACAACACTGATCAAAATGACTGTCTACTGGAAAGAACTATGATGGTTGGAAAAAAAAATTTCTCTCCGATAGAGTCGTAAATCAGCTAACGGTGAGTAACATATATATAATTAAGTTCCATCAAAGCTATATTAATCATAAGAAAAAAAAACATTTTATATTGATGGAAAATATATTTTTTAAACTAGAAAAAAAATTTAAGAACCAACAAAATTTTTGACTCCGTGAGGTCATAGATCGGCCTCTAGTGTCTTAATATATCAAAAAATCTAGCCCTATCCAACATGTATTTGTTGCTATTTAAAAAAAAAAAAAAATTTGGGAAAGTGATTTACCTTTCCAAAGCTTGAAATGTGTAGATCTTCAACTTGGAGTAATCTTCAAGGCAATAGATGTGATGATGTGGCAAATTAGTGGACAATGGAGTCATTTTGTGTTCAAATGCGAGGAGCCGAAATTTTGTCGAGACAATCAAAATTTCGACTTCCCCTCACAAGATTGAGTATTTATAACCCTTAGTTGGTATCATTTCGGTATTTTGCCAAAATGGTACTGAAATTTCGACCATGCTGATTACTTTTCTGTAAGTCATAGCACATCTTGACTTAGTAAAAAAAAAAAAACAAAATTTCTGAGATCTTGATCTCGTTGAGATTTTGAACCATGCTTTCCTCAAATCCACTTCCAATAATCCTCTTTATCACCAAATCCTAAAAAATGTAATGAGAAGGAAAAAATCAATACAACAATTCAAGGATTTAGTCAAAGTGCTTACAAACAAAGATTTAAAGTAAGGTTAGGAACATAAAGAACGAAATTAAGTAAAATGGAAGGGTAATGGGAATAGTACCTTTACCAGAAACAAAGAAGAGGGCCATCAACCACCCGGACCTTATCCTTACCAGCACAAATGGAGTAAGAATCATAATAATGGAATGTAACAGTCATGTGGTCAGTGGCACCATAGTCAATAACCCATAATTGATCAGTGAAAGGTGCAGATGTGGAGACATGCATTACGGAAGCTAAGGCCACATATGAAGTAGATGGGCTATCTAGCTAAGACATAAGCCGGCGAAACACTACATTATCCTCCCTAGAGGAGCTGGTATCTACCCGTGAGTGTCCTCTAGGATCAGTCTCTATCATAGTAGCATGGTTGTAGCCCCTCCTCTAGGGCCACCACTTATGCTAGTAGATCCACCATGTGTACTAGGAATCTAAGAGGATGGTCATAAAGAACCCAACACCTCTCTCAAGTGTGCCCAGGTTTCCCAGAATTATCATATTTCTGAGGTCTATCTCTGTCATCTCCACGGGATGACCCTTAGCCTTTTCTGCCTCCACACCATTCTTAATGGGTAATGGAAAAAAGATAAGATTGCTCAAGTGGCAGAGCAGGGTCCATAGCACCTCTCCTAATATCCTCACTCAGTAGGTAGCTACATACCTCATCAAGGGATGGAAGAGGTGACTGGCCCAAAATCTGTGTTAAGATTGGCTCATAGTCTACATTCAACCCACTTAGTAAGATCAGAACTTGCTCCTTTTTGACAAACCTACAGACCTTGGCTTCATCTTCAGGATTGGACGACTAAAGATCTCAATAATGATAATTCTCCACCCAAAGTCCTATAACAGATGTATAATAATCAGAGATAGTCTTGTTCCCCTGCTTCATGGAAGGGGTCTACTAAAGCAGTTGGTAGACCTTAGAAGAGTCACCTACCCTGTCATAGGTCTTCGAGACACTATTCTAAATATCCTTAGTAGTTTCCTTCTGGATAATCTTATGCCTATCTCAGGTTTCATGGAACAAAGGAGCTAAGTCATGATATTAGAATTTGCAGTTTCCCATTTCTGGTAAGCTAGATAAGTGACAGCGGGAGCCTTGAGAGCCCCAGTAATATGCCCTAGCTTCCCTTTACTTGGTAGGGATAGCTTCAGACACTGTGACTAATCCAAATAGTTGATACCACCTAACTTCACAAGAGAAATCTGGGTACTGAGGTTATCAAAGACAATAGGACTAGGGTTGGTACTACTCAACCCACCCGATGTAGCTTCCATTGTTCAATGAGATCAGATATAATTTTAGGATACTCCTAAAAGAACACAGTTAGAGATCCAAACCGAAAGGGAAACACAAGACCCAAATATCTTCTTTTCAGAACTTAAAAAAAAAACCAGCAAACTAGTAAACTATGAAACCTTGAGAGAACCAATAAAAAAACACTTATAATTGTGGAACTCCATCCCAAATGCATTCAAGCATTATAGGACAAAACACATCCAACAAAAGGAACCAACAACTACACTACCAGCCAATCCAGACCAAAACAAGCTAAAACAGAGAAGTTGTCATTACTTGGCAGCAAATGGTAGATGGAGCTATGTTCCAACAACACAAAAACTTAACAACCGAGACTTAGGGGGTCATACAAGACCCTTGGGTGATTCTTTCCAGCTAGGCCACATTCCCAACCAATGTTAGGGGAGAGAGAAAGAGGAACCTGAACCTATGGCTAGCGGGAAAGCTGGGAATGGCTCTTCTTCTTTATGTGAGCTCCAATCAATCCATGTGGTTCTTTAAAGTGTCTTCAACTTGCTTTTTGAACTCCATTAGATCTTCTTGTTGAATCTTTTTACATAATATAACCTCAATTGGACCCCTTTCCTTTTTCAAGGTTGCAAGAGAGACTCAAAGAATAAGAAAGAGATGATTAGTCGACTCTCAAGTCTCAAACCCTTTTTGCTCTGATACCAAGTTGGAAGTCAGAGATATTAGGGTTAGAGATAAGGGAGAAAAAGAGAAGAGAAGAAGAAAAAAGAGGGAGAGAAGTTGAGGAAGAAAGAGAGAGAAGGGCAAATCTTGGGAGAGCAATGAGCGCTTCCACCTATATTAGGCTCAAACTAATTAGGGGAAATTATATAGTTCTCCCTAGGGAGTTAAAAGGAAAAAAAATACAACTTAGAACAACATAATGTAAAACAATTCCCAAAGTACCCCTATTATATAAACTCTAACATTTAGTCCCACATCGGCTAGGGAGAATGATCTTGAGCTATTGATAAAGGGTGGCCTACTTAACTTGGTATGACGTGTTTTAAAGTCATGAGGCCCATGGACCAAAATGGACAATATCATGCAAAGGGTAAGGGGTGAGGTCGTTACAGTGGTATCAGAGTGGACTCCCAACACTATGTGGGGCCACGGCAAGTAGGAAACAGCCCAGATCCGTTGAGCCCCAAAGGTTGGGAAAGAAATGGGAGAGGCGTTGAGAATGTCTTTAGTTCCACATTGGCCATAAAGGATGGCCTCCTTGAGTTGGTATAACGAATTTTAAAGCCAAGATGCCCATGAGCCAAAGTGGACAATATCATGCCAAGGGTAAGGGAGGGACCAAGTCGTTACACTAAAAGATGAAATGTATATATCCATAAAATAAAAGAGCCTTCATATGCTGAAAAGCAATATCAAAAGAGTTACTTGACCTAGAAGTATTTTTTTACAAAATCTAAAACTATTTTTTGGGCTTTTTGGATTTGGTTGGATTCCTTTACATATATACATTTATGTGGCCCTCCCCTAACAATTCAAGCTTTTAGATGAAACAGTAGCGAACATGGTATCAAAGTAGAGAGGTTAAGTGTTCGACTCCTAGGAACTGCATTAGAAGAGTTTTCCCGACAATTCTTCCTCCTTGGTGCCATTCGAAGGAAATGCTATGTGAGCTCCACATCCAAGGACCATCGGATCTTGGCCTACACATGCGAGGGAGTGTTGATGTATACATTTACACTGCCTTTCCCTAGCAGTACGAGCTTTTAGGTGAAACGGTAACGAACATCGTCCACATGAACTCAAGAAGACTTTGCCTAGTGGCATAATTTGATCAGAATCCCAAGGCCAAGGTTCTATGAGATTGATTCCTTTTTGGTATTTCTAGCCTTCTAGGGTATCTTTGATGACGAAGTTCAAAATTGGCCTCATATGATGTCTATTATTGAAGAATAATGGTGAGATGGGCTAAAGCTATGACTAAATCTTGAGATTTGGAAGGCTTTCAATGGTTATACTTCATCCAAGCATGCTTTGCATAGAGATATTCCTTTCTGTTGATGTGTAAACAAAATTGTAGAGCTCATTTCTTGGTTACATTGAGATAACTCGGTTCTCTATATTCCTCTCTTTCTTTATAGATCTTTTCTCTGCCTATCCAAAAAAGAAGAAGAAAAAGAATTGACCAACCTGAAGAACAGCAAAACACAGATCTTCCAATTCAGCTTTTAAAGCCCAAACACCCAATCTTGAAGCAAGTGAGCACCACACAGCTAATGTCTCCTGTGCAACAGCTTGAGCCTTGGGTGATGAAAGTGCATAACTGTAAGAAGAGTAGATCTAAAAGTGTGACTGATTTGATAATATTATAAGCCAGAACATTAGTCAGAAAAACCATGACCTCAGTTCAACAGAAAAGAAAATATGACAGGAATTTTGATTGAAAGATGTGGATAATATCATCCTCAAGTAATTCAACAAAAAGAATATTGCTCGTTCTGAGAAGTGAATCAGTTAACAGAAAAAGCATTTCTCACCAATCCAACCAATAAAAATAAATACCAGCACCTCTAGATTGCGTACATGGTTCTCATGTTATGTAAGCGGTCTGCAAGCTTGATGAGAACCACACGGGGATCATCAACCATACCCAAGAGCATCACTCGTAAGTTATTTGCCTAAAGACAACATAAAATATCCATGAGATGTATAAATCATTACAGCTATAAATTCCAATTCATTTTCTATTGGAAAAAAAAATAAACTTATGAAGAAATATTGTTTTTGTTTCATGCCACATCAAATAATAAAATAAAATAAAACTCTACGGTTATTTTTTCTTGGATAAATTTAGTATTTTATTTCACTAAAATACTTTGGCAACGAAAGTTCCTAATGTGAGGGTGGAAAAAAAATTATCCAAAAAATGCTATTGCTAACATAATCTAACTTTATTTGGCACTCTAGTACGACCAATATGTGTAAAGTTAGCATGATATGAGACCACCCCTCCCCTAACCCATGTCCATTACTCCTCTGGTGGGTTGCCCCACCAGAATCCCTCCTGAAACCTCTCCCCTGGCCTCTCCCCTGGCCTCTCCCCTACAGATCTCCTCCCTCCTCCTATCGGCCTACCTCCCCCCCCCTTTTCCTACCCTTATCCCTCCTCTGATGTCTTAATCCTTTTATCCACCTTCTAACCCTATTTTCACCGACTTGTTACCCGACCCAAGCCACCATACCACCTCCAATACCCCTACCCCGAGGCCCCCGACCCATCTTCTAAACCATCCCTCCTCCACTAGCCCGACCCATCCGCCTCTGACCCACTTTTCTTTGGTCCATCAGGCTCATCCATTGCCCATCCAGCTCTTGACCCATATGGATCCTCTTAACCCATTTGATCCTTCTCTCCTACCTGACGCCTCTGTTAGTGCTAATCGAGGGCTCCTCCCTCTGTTGGGATCAACCTCGTCTTCTTACTGGGCTCTTACTTCCTACCTTGCTTTCCTAGTAGCTGCCTCTAAAGGATCCCACATCCGTCGTCCTCCCTCCTCCACGCTGCCACTCGCCTTGTCGATTGCCGCCTCTAAAGGTGCCATCATCTATTTCCCCCTGCCACTCCGCCTTTCCAGTTGTCGCCTTTGATGGGGCCATCACCCATTGCCCCTGCCACTATGTCTTGCCTCCTGCAGCGTCTGAAGGTACCATCATCCTCGTCGTTGCAAATCTCAATGCTGATCCTTCCTATGCTGGTGTAGCCATTCTCAGCTCCGTCGTCTCCTCGATTGAATAATTCCCCTCTGCTGTTGTGACCTCCTACCCTGCTGTGGCCCCTCTTACTGATGCAACCGACTTAACCAATGCCATCTCCCACACTGTCAGGTCCTCTATTGCTGCTGAAGAATTTACTATTATTGCCTCTTTAGGTGTCGAACGTCAGTCCCTCTCCTAATGCTGCCCCTGGTCCTTGTTGCAGCCCACATCTTTCTCCCCTCTTCTGCCTAACAAGCCTCCTTCGACCCACGACCATGATGCTCTAGCCTACGACCACCTTTATCTAGGTACTCCTACTGTTATTGCCACTGACCATGAGCCTCATGGCTTTGGGTATCACCTTATGTCCCTCCTCCGCTGCTAACCCCAAACATTACCCCCTTCTACTTCTGACACTGCTCCGACTAATTCCTCCCATGTCAACAGATCCTATACTGCTGCTTCGACTACCTCCCCCTCTATCCCTAAGTGCCTGCCTACCAAAAAACATGGTTCCACTCATCACCTCCCTAAGAAACCCTCCAAAGGCTTTAGCTCTGTTATCACCTCTAGACCGCCCTTACCTTCCCCTCTTAAAGAGTACCATAGACGATCGAAAGGTCAGTCCACCTTTGGCTCCATCGGGCTCTTAACCCCCAACCCCGAGCCCTCCTCATGATCCCCTGGACCATATGGAACATCCGTGGATTAAATTCCAATCCACGGCAAAGCAATCAGCTGTCTGTTCCCACATTCTTTCTTCCAAATCTAATTTTTTTGCCTCCTCGAGACCAAGGTCATTGAATCAAATGCCCCTTATGGCCTCTCCTCCATTGCCCCCTCTTGGTCCATCATCTCTCTAACTACCCTCATAGTCTAAATGATTTGGATTATCTAGAACCCTCTCAAATTCCTTATCATTGAGATTTCTCCTCCTCCCAGGCCATCCACCTCTCCATTGTTGCCCTCTCAAGATCCAATCTCCTCTTCTTTCTGCTATCTACACCTCCAATCTCCCCTCTAATAGAATTGCCCTCTAGTCTACTCTCAAAGCTTTTGCCCCCTTGTTGGCTCGTCCCCTTGGGGCATTGTCAGAGACTTCAATATCGTCAGATCCAGTCTTTGAGAAACATAGAGGTCTCCCTGTTGATCCGTCCTCTATTGACGCTTTTAATGATTGCATTGAGGATATTGTTGTGCATGATTTAAGATGGTTGCGAGCCATGCTTACCTGGTCCAATAGGAGAAGCAGTTCCAACCAGGTCATCTATACACTTGATAGAGCCCTGGTCAATGAGGCTTGGATGACTTCCTTCCCCTCCTCCCATGCCTCCTTCGATCCCCCGGGTATCTTTGACCACTGCCCCATCTCCCTTCTCATTGACCGATTCATCTCCTTTAGCCCTAAGCCTTTCAAGTTCTTCAACATATGGACTCTTCATCATAACTTTATCCTTCTTGTCAAAGAAGCCTGGAACATTCCGGTCCACCCCTTCCCCTCATCTCTCATTGATTTTTCCAAAAATCTCAAGAATATCAAAACTGCTCTTCACAACTGGAATGCTTCCTCATTTGGAAAAATCTCTAACAATGTGGTTGCCTGTAGAGATCATCTTGTCTCCATCCAGCTCAGGTTTTAATCGGATCCCCTGAACCCTTCCCTCACTAACAATGAGAAGTTAGTTTCTTCTGAGCTTTCTTCCTTGCTCTCCCAAGAAGAAAGCTTTCTTCGCCAAATATCCAGAATCAAATGGCTTCAGCATGGTGACTCAAACACCTCCTATTTCCACCGCTCTCTCAAGGCTAGAACCAATGCCAACTCCATTCTTTCTCTCTCCCATCCTAATGGATCCATCCTCAGAAAATTGGAAGATATGAAGTTAAAGTTGCTTCCTATTTTTGTGGCCTTTCAACCCTCCCCCTTCCCCCTACTCCCATCCCCCATGACACCACCAACTATATCCCTGACCACCTCCTACCCTCCACCCTATCCATCCCATCAGATGAGGAAATCAGCTCTGTTGTCTTCTCCCATAAGTCCAACAAAGCCCCTGGCTCTGATGGCTTCAACATGGGCTTTTTCTCTTCTTGTTGGGACATCATCCGTACTAACCTCATCTATTCCATCAAAAGTTTTTTCTTCAACCCCTCCCAGATCCAAAGTATCAACCATACCTTTATTTGCCACATTCCTAAAATAGAAGGGGCCTCCCTCATGTCGGACTTTAGACCCATCTCCCTTTGTAATCTCCTCTTCAAGTTCATTGCCAAAATCCTCGCTCATAGGATTTTCCAATGATCCCCTGGTCAGCCCCAATCAATCTGCCTTCATCAAGGGGAGAAGTATCGTAGATAACATCATTCTTTGCCATGAGATTGTTAGAGAGTTTGATCGGAAATCCCATGGATCCATCGCCCTTCTCAAGATTGACATTCACAAAGCCTTTGATACCATCAGTCAGAATTTTATCACAAATGTTCTTCTCCAAATGGCCTTTCCTTGCTCCTTTGTGCACTGGATTCATATATATATCTCCTCCCCCCGATTCTCTATTCTCATTAACGGTAGCCTGAATGCCGACTGGATTCCGATAAGGATGCCCTCTCTCCTCCTATCTCATTTTCCTCTCTTTTGGGATCCTCTCCAGATCAATCCAATCTTCGACTGACCTCCATCTCATCTCTCCTAGTCCTAAATGCAAATCTCTTTGCCTCACCCATTTAGCCATTGCTGATGATCTCAAGATTTTCTCTAAGGCAAACCCCACCTCCATCTCATCCATCTTACCCTCCCTCTTTCTTCGAGCGTCTCTCCAGCCTCCATGTCAATCGCCTCAAATCACGCCTCTTCCTCTGCCATCCTTTTGCAACATATAGGATTCTCTCTTAGATCCCTCCTTATTAAATTCCTTAGCCTGCCTCTCATTTCCTCCAGGTTTGCTTCCCATCACTGCACCCCCATACTAGAATCATGAGGAAGAAGCTTCAACTTTGGAAAGGTAAGCTTTTATCCTACGTTGGTCGTTTGGAGCTTATAAGATCAGTGATCCAATCCCTCCATCTCTACTAGTCCGGTATCTTCACCCTGCCTACCGCCACCATCCAAAAGGCTGAATCCCTCCTCTACTCCTTCCTCTGGAAAGGATCTGACTCTTGATTGGGCGTCGGTCTGCTATCCCAAACCTGAGGGAGGCCTGGGTCTTCGAAGAATCAAAGATGTTAATTCTGTTGGCACCCTCAAGCTCCTGGAAAATTGGTTCCAAGCATAAAAGCATTTGGGTGTCCTGGGACTACTCCTCCATTCTCAAAAATGACTCAATCTGGTTTGTCTCCCATTTAGCTGACTCTTTTTGGGTTTGGAGAAACATCCTGGCTGCCAGTCCCTCGGCTCTTAGTGCTATATCCATCTTCATTAGATCTGGCTCCTCCACCCTTCTCTGCCTTAATCCTTGGCACTCCTCTGGGCTTCTCCTTTCCTTGGTCAACCCTCGAACCATTTACTCGTCTAGTCTTACTAGAACTGCTAAGGTTGCTGAAATCATTTCGGATGATGCCTGGACCCCCTTCCTCCCTTACTACTCTTGCTCACATCTGGGCCTCCCTCCCCTCTCTAAGGCCCTCTCTCTGTGATAAGATCGCCTGGCTCCCTTCCTCCTCGGGTCTCTTCTCCTCGGCCTTAGCCTAGGCCTGGAATAATCTCTGCAATCCCACCCATTTGTTCCTTCGTGGAAAATTTTCTGCTTCAAAGGCCACATCCCTCACCATAGTTTTACCACTTAGCATGCTTTCTCTGACTATTTTCCGACTCAAGCCTTTCTTATCCATCGTCATATCCCGGTCCCCCCTTCCTGTTGCCTTTGCTGGAATGGCCTTGAGGATATTGATCATCTCTTATTTCCTTGACCTTTCTCTTCCATCATCTGGAAAAAAGTTCTCTCACTGTTGGCCCTCCAATAGGAGACTCCTCCCTTTCAGCAGGGAATGGATCTGGGTAGACATGACTTTTGTTGGATCAACCATTTGCGATACTACAGGGAAACTTGCCTTCTACGCCACCATCAACCACCTTTGGATGGAACGTAGCCTCCAAAGATGGACTTCCAACTCCCGCTCCTATAACAAGATTTGGAATGCCATCTTCTTTGACGTCTCCGGCAAACTTAGTTGCCTTAACCATCGCTGCGCTCGTGGTACCCCTAAAAATAGGCACATTGTCGCAGCTTGGGACCTCCCGGATTCCATTATAGATCCCCCCTCCCCTGAGACCTTTGTATCCTATTAGGATTTAGCTTTTGTTTTGTTCGTTCCCCCTTAATCTTGTTCCCTCTTAGGATTTGTCCCTTGTGGCTTGATGCCTTCCCCCCCCCCCTCTTTCCC